>NC_068981.1:182499937-182501779 GCF_001194135.2 Octopus bimaculoides | reverse complement strand
AGAGAGAGAGAGAGAGAGAGAGAGAGAGAGAGAGAGAGAGAAAGAGAGAACTTAAACACATAAACACACTATACGATAATGTAATCAGTATGCATGCGCACAACGACCAGAAGTTATGGGGGTCTAGTACTGAAAGATCGCCACTGCTAACATTTTGCTATGGGCCATTCTCTTACTAATTTATCTGATATATCATTATCATCATCATTTAAATTCCATCTTTCCATGCATGGACAGACAGGATTTGTTGGGTCAGTTTCTCTATGTCTAGATGCTCATCTTGCTACCAACCCTTACCTGTTTCCAAGGAAATAAATATTTTCCCCACAGATAGACATGAAAGATTACGAACAAACAGCTTCACTTGTATAACAACGCTGCTCATTTATAACCATCAAATGCTGTCAATTCACTGGAATACACAAACATACACACACACACACAGCTGACAGGCTTCTTTCAGAGTCTCATTTCACCAAATCCACTGACAAGGCCTTGGTCAGCCTGGGGTTATAGTAGAAGACATTTACTCGAGGTGTCACTTAGTGGGACTGAACTCAAGACCACATAGTTGAGAAACTGACTTTTGAATGCATACATTGTGAAAAATTAATCCTACGGGTTTTGTCACTAGAGAACCAGCAGTTATGTAAACTTTATGGAAAACCTTAGTTCTGAGTAGACTATATTACTGTTCATGGCTTTGGTTACAGAGAATTGTAAAATAACTTCAGTTAAAAGCCTTAATTATTGGAAACATCTTAAAGTTCTGCATCTCTGTTATCAGAAACAATGCAGGGAAAGAAGTATATTGTTATTTGTATATGAAATACCCTGGAAGGTTAAGTTACAAATTTCAGTTTAAAGAAAACTTTAATGCATGTTCTTATAGATACTCTTTTCTACTCAAGGCTCAAGGCCTGAAATTTTGGGGGAGGGGGCCAGTCTATTAGATCGACCCTAGTACATAACTGATACTTAATTTATTGACCCCGAAAGGATGAAAGGCAAAGCCAACCTCAGCGGAATTTGAACTCAGAACGTAGTGGCAGACGAAATACCGCTAAGCATTTTACCCGGTGTGCTAACGTTTCTGCCAGCTTGCTGCCTTTAATAGATACTGCCAATATCTATATGACCTTCTTGGAATATTGAATGGATGCCACCATTTGTATGTTGGTGGCACTCTTTGGAAAATACTTCCAACTATAAAAACTATGCCAAAACTGACCTCACTTGTAAAAAGCACTCAGTCCACTGTGGGGTGGTTAGTTTTAGGAAGAGCATCCAGCTGTAAATGCTGTGCCAAAACAGACAGAAATCTGGTGCAGTCTTCTGCCTGGCCAGCTCCTGTCAAATCATCCAATCCAAGCCAGCATGAAAAGCAGACGTTAAACGGTGATGGTGATGATGATGATATATATGTACATACTTGCTTTCATATCTGCATACACAGTCCAACCCATGCTAGCATGGAAAGCGGACGTTAAATGATACATACTTGTACATACACACATGACATGCTTCTTTCAGTTTCTGTCTATCAGATCTACTCACAAGGCTTTAGTCAGTCCAGGTCTATAGTAGAAGATACTTGCTCAAGCTTCTATGAAGTGGGACTGAACTTGAAATCTTAGTTGTGAAGCAGACTTCTTAACTATGCATGCATACCTGTATGTGTTTGTTTGTATGCATGCATGCACACATGTATATGTCTATTATCATTGTTTGATGTGTGTGTATATATATGTATATGTATGTACATGTGTGTGAATATATATATATATATATATATATATATATATACCCCTATATATGCATAAACATAATTCTTTTCCCTAA
>NC_068981.1:182491376-182494283 GCF_001194135.2 Octopus bimaculoides | reverse complement strand
TAGCTGAGCACTCCACAGAAATGTGTACCCATAACATAGTTCTCGGGGAGATTCAGTGTGACACAGTGTGACAAGGCTGGCCATTTGAAATACAGGTACAACAGAAACAGGAAGAAAGAGTGAGAGAAAGTTGTGGTGAAAGAGTACAGCAGGGTTCGCCACCATCCCCTGCCGGAGCCTCGTGGAGCTTTTGGTGTTTTCGCTCAATAAACACTCACAACGCTCGGTCTGGGAATCGAAACTGCGATCCTATGACCATGAGTCCGCTGCCCTAACCACTGGGCCATTGTGCCTCCACAGGCTGAAAAGTATAAAGTAGACAATTGACATGTTTCCTCTGGATTAAGATGATAGTATCATAACTATAAAATAATAGTAATAATAACGAACCTATTGTATATAGTGCTCAGGTGCACTGTAACTCATCAGAAAAGGTAGCCAAAAGTGCATGGACAGTATATAGAATAATGTAGTGGAAATGAACTGTGAATGGGTCATCAAAAAAAGCAAGATGGGGTTGGATTAGGTGTACTGTTGGTGAATTTCAGGAAGCATGGAAGTTTTGAAGGATGTAGTGTCCCAACGGCTAACAACTGATGCGGGTAGTTTATTCCATGCTTCAGCAATTCTTAATGTTAAAAGATGCTTCTGAAAGCCATGAGTCCTGTGATGTTTTTTGATTTTGTAATCATGTCAGCAGGTGTTAGATATATCAAATTCTAAAAGGTGCCGAAGGTTGTTGTTGGAAAGATGGTGTATAGTCTTGTGGATGTCTATAATTATCTATTAACAGCTTCATCAATCGAGCATCCTTAATTTAAGTTGTTTTCCATCTTTGAAAGCAATTTCTTGCTTATTTTATTCAAATTTGAAGCATAGAAGGGTAAATTCACACAAAGAGAGGATCCAAAACACAATTCTTTATGCTCTGATCTTGATTGAAAATGTATTTGACTGTTACCTTCCAACCTCTGTTGCTGGGTGAGTCATGAGCACATGATGTTACTGGATGAGAGATTTAAAGTTGATCATTGTTGGCACTAAACTTTGTATTTGACAAAAACATCAACTCATAACAATCCAGTATATCCAGCTGTAAAAATTACCATGAAGGAATTACAACTCACTATCATAAACTGGAGAATGTTTTCTGAACTTAAATATTGCGTCCAAATCTTGCTGTATACCAAACTTGTGTGTTTCTGTTCAGTGATGTTTCTACTCAAATTCCTATTCCTATTCAATGATCGAAACTGAACCAAATTCGATGACTGGCACCCATGCCAGTGGAGTGCTAACAGCACCATCTGAGCAGGATCACTGTCAGAGCAGCGGTCTTGCTTCCGTGCCGGTGGCACGTAAAAAGCACCATTTGAGCGCGATCGTTTCTAGCTTCACCTTACTGGCACTTGTGCTGGTGGCATGTGAACAAAACATTGGACTGACTCCTGTGCAGTTGAGCGTGGCCGTTGCCAGTACCGCCGGACTTGCCCTCGTGCTGGTGGCACGTAAAAGCACCCACTACACTCTCGGAGTAGTTGGCGTTAGGAAGGGCATCCAGCTGTAGAAACTCTGCCAGATCAGATTGGAGTCTGGTGCAGCCTTCTGGTTCGCCAGTCCCCAGTCAAATTGTCCAACCCATGCTAGCATGGAAAGCGGACGTTAAATGATGATGATGATGATGATGATGATTTTGGAAACAATTTTCAATGGTCGAACATCATGAAAACTGAGATAAATTTCATTTCATAATAAAAGATGAACGTTGCAGCTTACTGAAAGTATTACTGCATCAATAATGGCAGTATCTACATAAACTTACCTTTCTAAGCAACCCTCCACTTCTGATGACGAGCCTTTGTTTCTGAAATATATAAAAAGTTACTTAACTTACTCTTTTTGCATTGTTTGAAGCTCTGCATATTCGTTTATTGTTGTTTTACCTCTATTACATAAAATCAGTTAATCAAGCAACATATTCAAGTATTTGTTGTGACAAACAGTTTAAAAAATAAATTCAGTCAACAGGCCACCATCATTAACTCAAACTTGCTTCAAGTTTCCAAGTATTTTCGTCTCTAGATATTTGTTTAGCTATTGGCAGTTAAGGAATGGCTAACTCAAACTCTATGTCAACTAAACTTCTCTTCAAAGAAGAGGAGGTTGGTAAATTGAAAGACGTCTGCTTATTCAAGCTAAGGAACTTGTTTTCCTTCTTTAATTTAAAAGCAATGTAAATAATATTCGTTCCCACCATTTTTTTGTATTCTATACATTTTGTGTGTGTATGTGTTTATGTATGTCTGTACATATGAATAACTATTTTAATCACTTTTTTTTTTTATTTCTTGTCTTCAGAGAAAAACCAAAACCACCATCGCTGTATTTTGACATATTTTTCTGATAACATTGTTGAAACATCACTTCTCCCAAATACTGCACCTAAAGATAAATTATTCATCACCTCATTAGATCATTCAGTTTGGTTCCATAATGATGTTGATATGAATGAATGGGTGTTATATGAAACAGAAAGCTCATATGCTGGTCAGTATTAATAATTCTATTGCTATTTTACTTAGACATAATAAGTAATGAGTAGTGACTTCAATCACTGCATAACTCTGCTTGACATGTCTTCCAATTTCATCTAATGGTACCTGGTATATATATATATATATATATATATATTATTCAAAAGAGTTCCAACTCTGTCTGTTTTTTATGTTTTATTTATATTCTTATAAAATTAATGTGGGATATAGAATATGGAATATATAATATAAATAGTAAAATGTATATATTTAATACTCAATATTTCATTTATTCAATAAGACATTCAATACTTCATTTCATTTTACTATTTATATTATATATTCCATATTCTATATCCCACATTAATTTTAT
>NC_068981.1:182486327-182491269 GCF_001194135.2 Octopus bimaculoides | reverse complement strand
TATATATATATATATATATATATATATACACACACACACACACACACACACAAACATATGTACACGACAATTTCTGCCTGCCAAATCTACTCAAAGGCTTTAATTGGCTTGAGGCTATAGTAAAAGACATTTGCCCAAGATTCCACACAGAAGGATTGACTGGAGTGATGTGAAATGAAGTATTTTGCTCAAGAACACAATGCACAGCCTAACCTTGGAATTGAAACTATAATCTTGTGATCTTGAGTGCAACACACTAACCACTTCGCCACATGCCTTTTGTACTTGTAAAACTTTTAGAATTTGTGAATTAGAAGTTACTGAAGAACTGAGCATAAATCGTTTGTTTGCTGCTGTTGGACTGAAATGTAATTCTGTGAAATGGTGATTGTCTTTAAACTGTTCAACTCCAAACCTCAAAGTAATTTGACTTCAGAGAATTAGAAACACAAACACCATAGTCTTTATTAATTTTTCCATTGAAATTCTTATTGTTATTTTCACATTTCTGGTGATGAGACAAATTTCTGCTTGCATTCACTCGTGTCTGCACCATCAGCTCTCTTATTTCAGTATCTTATTGATATTTTTTGAAAGTACTCTCTTAGCAAAACTGTTACATGTCCACACCCATAAGCATCAGTAATGATTTAATGATAAAAGAACAAACAAACAAAGCAATGGCATTTAAATTGCTGTTAGCCTAAATCAAGCAAGCAAGACTTATAGACATGTCTGGGCAGAGTGCCTGGGGCTATTTAATATGAACAGTAACTGTAAATGCAGCAACACAACTTGGACCAATAAGGGATCCTGTATGCAGTCCTTCTACCTGCTAGAAATAGAAGTCAAAACTTGCATAAATAATACCCTATTATCTTAAAAAAGGACAACCGCGTTGGATAATGTGGTTACAGACAAAAAGCCAGGATGGTCAAAGATGGAAAAGCATGGATCATAGTCAATACATGGAACAAAACAACAGCAGCAGCAACAACAACAACAATGATGCAACAAAGGCATTGCTTGGCCTGTTAGAAACAGTAGCTTAATCTTTTAAATTAATTTGTACTGTCTTTAAAAAGGAAGTGCACATTGAATAATGTTGTCCTAGATATATTGTGTCTGAAATAGAGAAGATAGTTGGGGCTGAAATAGCTTTGGTCATAGGTCTTCTCTATCTCAAGATTGACTTGAAGCTAGATATCAACACCAAGAGTTTTGGACCAGACTGGAACAAGACATTATATATATACAAAGCACCATGCCAACGTGGTCAATGTCAGTGCCCCCAGCTGGCTCTCATGCCGGTGGCACGTAAAAAGCACGATGGACAATATTAGCTAAAAAGAGAAAGAATGAAAAGGATTATTTTTCAAAACATAAATTCGAACTACATGTGGGATGTGTCAGCCTTCACAATAATTGCATTGAAGCCACTTCGATTACAAGTGCACAAGAAAGAATGCATTTCCTAATACCTTGCATGAAGCTGACTCCAAACGATTCCACTCTTCATTTCATTTCAGAATAAGTTCAGCTTCCTATAAAGCTGTCTCTGACAATAAATAAGGCACAGGGATAAACATTTAAGAAAATTATAAATAATAGACATTTAGTCAATATATATGAATAAGTTTTATCTTCTTAATTTGTCTTTTATTTCCTTAAACTATAAAGCACATCATATCTGTCGAACATATTACAAAGAGGTATTTAAGTAATACCTTATTAAATGGCTAGATATCAAAAAACTTTTTGAAATTCTTTGCTTGTGTTCAATATACTAACATAATGTTTTCAAATGTGCTGACTTATACCGCAGAATTTCCATGGGTCCTGCTAGTATTAAATATTCTGCAACTACTTGTTTCATTTATCATTTAGCACATGCAACGAGGTAAAGATGTTATAAAATAACTGGTTGACAGCCAGACTAGATAGTTTACGACAATTACTTTGCTCTTTTCAAATCCTACTACATTTGCTTTTCCTCTCTCTAAGAGGTTTGGTGTTTATGTAGGTATTCTAAGGGAAAATACACTGAAATAATGGCTTACTGTTTCTCAATACCTTCTCCAGACCCACAGCAAAACTTAATTCAGTGGTTTAAGTGAATAAAATATTCATCCATTTCTAGTAATGCCTCTATCTATTATAGTAAATGTTAGAGTATTGTTACCATAGACACAAAACAGTGATAGTGTGGTTATCTGATACTTTAACTTTGCTGCCTATATATTGATCATTCCTTTAGAGTTGATACAAACTTTTGCAATAGATCAATTCTTTCTAGCGATGGCTGGAGAAATATTGAGCTTTGTTTTTAATAACCAGTTGATCTAGCAAGCGGGGCCGGTGCGCATTGATGCCGTCGAGAGGTAGGTCCCGAAACGGCGCGCATTCTCTCCTGATGACCCCATACACTTGCTGGCTTCCGGTATGCGGAATTCTTGACTGGTAGCACTTGCATGTGTGAGTTGTTTGCAAGACATCAGGGTCAATAAATTAAGTACAAGTTGAACCCTGGGGTCAGTGTAATTGACTTCCCCCACCCCAAAATTAATGGCCTTGTGCTAAAATTTGAAACCAATATATCAATTCCAATTTGATCAACTGAAATTTTTCTTGCACGTAATTGACCCTGCACATTTTCAAATGTGGAAAGAGTAAGCTCATAGTGAACTGTTTATAATCTGATGTGGGTTATCAGTTGAAACTATTTCACTTTGCTTTTCTCATTAATACCTTTGGAAAAGTACTCATTGTATGACAATTATTCATTTCTCTCTCTTCTCTTATAAATCTGAAACCTTAAAAGAAATCATTATTTACCCTGATGGAAATATAGTGGAGTAACAGCAACAGTAAAGCATAGACAAAGGACCTTGCAGCATTTAGCTGTTTAGTCACATCTTAACCCTTTAGCATTCAGATTACTCCGTCAAATGTAATGCTTATTTATTCACATTGTTTTGAATTAACCATGCAATATTTCATAGCTTTGAGATTTCAATGATGTGATTGTTTATTTTTTAAATGATATTGTAGGTTAGGTGTGAAAGCCAGATCTGGCTGATTTGTTGATAAAACAGGTAATCTATTTTAGACGAATATGGCTAGTTTAACTGCTAAAGAGTTAAACATTCTGAGTTCAAATATCACCTTCCATTTTTCTGGGTTTCATAAATACCATTCAGTAAATAAATAGGATTTAATTTGTTTTTCTTTTCTGTAAATGCAGGCAAACTTGCATATAGGTTATTTTTAAAATTTCTTTTCATTGTGCTTTTGTCTCATTACAGGTGATGGAACAGGCTTTAATACAGGACGTTTCTGGGCACAAAATGGTACTTTACTTGCTTCTGTCTCTCAGCAAAGTGTCATTAGAGCAATGCTTTAAACCATGTTCTGATAACATTTCTGTGATATCGACACTTTTACTTGTCTGTTATCGTTTTGTTTTTACTTGATTAAATTATTTACGATCAACACGTTTTTATCTTCACTTTCTTTAACAATGTCTTCATTTTCGTCACTAAAATGTTTACACTCACATGTCCATGTTGATGTTGGTTTGGCATGTTGGAATCATAATGTCTGTCCATAAATTTGAACCTTGTCTCATCTTAAATCTCTCAAGCTTTAACTAACTACTTTTATATTATTTTTCACACATTTTCTTTAGTCTAGTTTCATCAGATGCATTTTCCCCCATATTTTCCATGGCCAGACATGGTTTTCATGGAAGACTGGAAAGGAACAGCATTGCTTGTATGACAACTATGCTCACTTACAACCATTACATGATGTCTAGACAAGGGCACACACACACACACACACACATACACATGTATGCATGTGATATGTGTGTGTGTGTGTATGTGTGCCCTTGTCTAGACATCATGTAATGGTTGTAAGTGACCATCGTTATATATATATATAGGTATATTGGGTCATCCCATAAATAATGCGGTTTTTTCAATTGCATGAACTAAAAGTCAGAGGGGAATAAGATAAACTACCTGCATCAACTTACTATAAAAGCAGGTAGTGATTTTACCTAATTCTTAGTTCAAATTTTGAACAATGCAGCTCGATTTTAACTATATTTTTCCAAAGCTATAATGGAAGTAACAAAAGAGCATATTCGGCATATTTTGCTTTATGGGTTCAATAAAGGCAACAACGCAACAGAAAGTGTAAGGAATATTAATGCCGTATATGGGGATTGGACAATAAGGGTAAGCCAGTATCAATGGTGGTTCCAGAAATTCTAAGCCAGAAACTACAGCCTAGAAGACTATTTTTCTTCAGAGTTACTGCTTTCCAAGGCAGCTGGTAACTTTCACAGTTCACAGCTCTATTCTTTTCTTTTTCAGTTTAATTTTTTATCATTGACGTTCTTCTTATTTCCCTAGTTTATGCTTCAAAAAGTATGGACTGAATGCATTTTACCATGCTGTTATCACTAAACATCCATCCATCCATCCATTAATTAATAATCAATTTAATTTCTTTAATTACTTTAATTACCTATAATTCAAATTCTATATGAAAAGAAAAACATTTTCACTCTTATTAATTATGTAAGTTTTAAAAACCAAATTTTAATTAGCCTAATGTAATTATTGACAGTATTAGTATTACTTTAATTTAAAGCATACAAATTTTTTGTCCATAAAATGGAGTATGTTCATTAAAGATCAAGGAAAATAAAAACTGTTTGGCCCTAATCCATACCAAAATTTCTTAATCCTTTTGCATTCGGATTATTCTGTCTAATGCTTATTTATTTGCATTGATTTGAATTGATCCTGCGCTATCTCATAGCTTTGAAATTTTGATGATGTGATTGTTTATTTTTAGAATAACATTGTAGGGTAGGTATGAAGGGTTGAATATGGCCAGTTGAAACATAAAACAGATACAATATTTGGGC
>NC_068981.1:182480697-182485953 GCF_001194135.2 Octopus bimaculoides | reverse complement strand
TAAATGTTAAAGGGTTAAAACCAAATGGCATCTATGAGATGTGGAATTTACAAATTTGATTATCATAATTTATTCCATTTTTCCTTTTGAGACTGTCTTTTATCCTTTGTCTTGTACTTGCCTCAGTCATTGGACTGTGGCTCTGCTGGAGCACTGCCTTGAAGGGTTTAGTCAAACAAATTGACCCCAGCACTTATTTAAGTCTGGTACTTATTCTATCAGTGTCTTTTGCTGAACTGCTAAGTTATGAATGTAAACAAACCTACACCAGTTGTCAAGTGGGAGACATATACAAAAACCAACACATAATACTTATACACACACGCGCACACAAACACACATTCCCATCTACCAAATTAACTCACAATGCATTAGTCAGCCTGGGGTCATAGTAAAAGACACTTGCCCAAGGTGCTGTACAGTAGGATTGAACCCAAAACCATGTGGTTGCAAAGCAAGCTTCTTAACCACAGTCATATCTGTATAATCCTAGAATTCACTCAATTTCCTAAACTTTGTTGAGTTTTCATGTCAACCCATTTTGTTTTAGATTTAGTACAAGAGATTGTACTAAACACTGCACCACTCAGTTTCTTGCTTTTGATGAATTCCTTGGTTATTCCTGTATTATGCTTTAGATTGTTGTCATGTTGAAAAATGCTGCCCAGCATTTCCAAACTGGCTTTACTGTTCATGGCTTTGACATAATATATGGGACTGTCCCTTTCCTCACATACATTGCTCCAAATCATGACCTTGCCACTACCATTGATTAACTTAGATTCATGGACTCTGATTAAAAATCTTCTCCTGTATGATGTCAGATGTTTACTCGGTCTTTTCAACTGAAGAAAGTAAATGCAAGACTCAACTAGATGTAGGATTTTTGACCAACCTGATGATGTCCAGTTCTTATGTCCCTGAGTAAACTGAATGTGAGGATGCCCAGATTTCTTTTAAATTTTTTGATGTATTTTTTTTACATGCAACACATGAAATATCCCACCACCACCACCCTTAGTCAAGGGGCCTTTTCTTGTGTTGCAAATTACTTGACAATCTTACTAATGTCAGTAGCATGACAAAAAGCACTCTCTATAAAGTGGTTGGCATTGAAGCTTAACACATTCCTGCAGCTTGCAGGATCTTGTCAAACCATCCAATCTATGCCAGTATGGAAAATGGATATTAAATGATGATGATGATACCATCACACAATCCTAAATTGTTTTAGTTTTTGATAGTAGTGACATCCAATCTAAATGTGGTATACTGTGTTGAACATCATTCAAAATATCAGTGATCATTTCCTTGTTCCTCGTTGACAAACAATGATGTGTAGATGTATGGGTTCATCCTATTCAGTAGCTTTTTGCAATTGCCCTTATTGAACATTATCACAACAGCCACACGTTTCATTAAAGATATCCCCATTATGGTGAAAGCAATTTCTGGCCATCCATGTTCATAAGTTATAGCTCAAAATATCCATTTTGTATTATGTAGATGGACAATTATCAATCAGGCTTCTTTTTTTCTTTTTGGTCAGAAGGGAAGGCAATACCTATGGCCCTTCACAGGACCTTTAAGACTAGTAAGGGAGGGAGTAAGATATCTTTAAACCAAAGACCTGGCCTGAATGCTAATAACCAAGTGGATTTTGGTAAAGGCATCCAAGGTACCTGCTTTAAACTGAGTAACAAATTGAAACAACCACCCAGGTAAGCTATGACAGAATTTGAACTTAAAAGAGAACAAGTAGGAACAAATATCACAAAGCATTTGGTCTGATGTTCCCTACACTTCCACCAACCCACAGCTATGGATTGATACATTTTTATAAACCCTTAAAGAATAAAAGGCAAATTCAACCTCAGTGGGATCAGAACTTGAAGTGCCAAACATCAGAACAAATGTTAATGCTGCAAGCATTCTAACAACTTCTCAAATTGCCAACATTATGGAATTGTTATTAATAATTTGCCTTGCTTAGAACCATTTACTACATCAAGAGTCATTGCACCAAAAGTAAAAAGTAATGAATCTGTCATTTCAAGCAGAGAAATGTTTGTCACAATAATTTCTTATGAAAGAATTGTACTGAATATTGAATACGTTTAGATTACAAGATGAAATATCTAAAAGACTTCATCGTTTTGTTCAAAGTTGATGTATCTTAAAGAATTAAAATCAATTTAGAATCAGTTGAGACCAGTTCACTTTTTCCAAAGCAGAAAATAGAACTTTTATTATTACTACTACTACTACTACTACCACCACCACCGCTGCTGCTGCTGCTGCTACTACTACTACTACCACTACTACTACTATTACTATCCTGTCTACTTTTAATTTACCAACTGTCTCCAATTGTTGTTCATTCATAAAATATGCAATGTTGATCAACTAAAACCCTGTCACATTCACTTAAGTGACATCCTATAAGCCAGATCATATCTCATTGCTATCATTATCAAAAGAAGGTGTAGCTTCATATATTGATTTTTTTTTTCTTGCCCCAGCTGTCCTTATAATCTTTCATTTAATGAAGCCAAGTGAACGCAATACTAATCTACAAGCCAAACTACACTTTAAAACTGAGGAGACATTGTGGCATCTGCCCTAATGATTACTTTCACAAGCAGGCAACTATGGCATTGCAATTGTCTTCTCTCTCTTTTGTACTCAAATGAAGTACAGGCATGGCAGCGTAGTTGTGTAGTTTGGAAGTTTGTTTTCACAACTAACAATGTGGTTTTGGGTTTAGACCTACTGTACAGTTCCTTGGGCAAATATCTTCTACTATAGCCTCCTGGCCAATCAATATCTTATATATATTTATCTATGTGTGTATATACATATATGTATGTGTGTGTGTATATGTATGTTTATATGTGTATGTATATATGTGTCTGTGTGTGTGTGCATGTGTATGTATATGTGTATATATATATATATATATATATATATATATATATGAGACTGTTTATACATAGATATTGAGGAACTTTCTTTCTATATATTTGATAAAGCTAGTTGGTATCATCATCATCGTTGTTTAACATCTGCTTTTCATGCTAGCATGGGTTGGACAGCATCTGGATTGTTATTAACAATCCCTTATGGGGATTTTACATCCTCAAATTGTGTATATATATATATATATATATATATATATCATCATCATCATCATCATCGTTTAACGTCCGCTTTCCATGCGAGCATGGGTTGGACGATTTGACTGAGGACTGGTGAAACCGGATGGCAACACCAGGCTCCAATCTAATTTGGCAGAGTTTCTGCAGCTGGATGCCCTTCATAACGCCAACCACTCAGAGAGTGTAGTGGGTGCTTTTACGTGTCACCTGCACGAAGGCCAGTCAGGCGGTACTGGCAACGACCACGCTCAAAATGGTGCATCTTATGTGCCACCCGCACAAGAGCCAGTCCAGGGGCACTGGCAACGATCTCACTTGGCTTGCCGAGTCTTCTCATGCACAGCACATTTCCAAAGGTCTCGGTCAGTAGTCATCGCCTCGGGGAGGCCCAATGTTCGAAGGTCTTGCCTCACCACCTCAGCCCAGGTCTTCCTGGGCCTACCTCTTCCACGGGTTCCCTCAACTGTTAGGGTGTGGCACTTTTTCACGCAGCTATCCCCTCATGTGCATGTATGTGTGCTTGTGTGTTTGCACATGCATGTTTGCATTTGTCTTACATTGCTTGATAACTGGTGTTAGTTTGTTTATGTCCCTGTAACTATGCACATCAGCAAACGAGAAAGAGAGAGAAAGGTCAGTAGAATATGTACCAGATTTGAAAACCCTTCAAGGTCGTACTCTGACATGGTCACAGTACAATGATTGAAACAAGTAAATGCATAAAGAAAAATACAAAAAGAAACGCATCAGAACAAAGGTCAAAACTCATGTCAAGAAATATAGAACACGGAGTGGTCTGTGTTCTGCATGTCCTATATATGTCCTGTATATACAGGTGCAGGAGTGGCTGTGTGGTAAGTAGCTTGCTTACCAACCACATGGTTCCAGGTTCAGTCACACTGCATGGCACCTTGGGCAAGTGTCTTCTACCATAACCTCGGGCAAACCAAAATCTTGTGAGCAGATTTGATAGACGGAAACTGAAAGAAGCCTGTCGTATATATATATGTATAAATTTTGAGTGAGAATCCTTAAATTGATTCCCAAAATAATATTAGATCTTATTGGCTTGGTTTGGTCATGTGATGCATATGGATGAGAACAGCTGTATGAAAAAGTGTTCATCACTCAAAGTGAAGGGAACTTGTGGAAGACAGTGGCCCAGGAAGATGGGAGGTGAAGTGGTGGTAAGAGCTGATCTCAAAATGCTGAGCCTCATGAAAGGGATGACAAAGGACCAGTATGCCTGGTGACAAGAGGTTCTTGAGAATACCTGTTCATCCCAACCAAACTCAGTTCTTGAAATGTTATGCACAGTGATTTCTCCACCCACATATTTCCAGCGCATACCAGTATGGAACATGGACATTAAATGATGATCATTGTGATGATGATGATGATGATGATGATGATTTTATTTACTCTTGGATTTTACTGCCAGACTGGCCCTCGTGCAGGTGGCACATAAAAGCACCCACTACACTCTTGGAGTGGTTGGCATTAGGAAGGGCATCCAGCTGTAGAAACTCTGCCAAATCAGATTGGAGCTTGGTGCAGCCATCTGGTTTCACCAGTCCTCAGTCAAATCGTCCAACCCATGCCAGCATGGAAAGCGGACGTTAAACGATGATGATGATGATGATGATGATGATGATGATGATGATGACCCCAAAAGTATGAAAGACAAAGTGAACCTCAATGAAAACTGAACTCAGAACAAGATGGATGAGATGCTGCTAAGCATGCAGTGTGTTACCAATTCTCTCACTGAACCACATTTACTCTCCTTAATAACCCTGTAGTGAAACTACCTCCCGCCATTAGATACAAACTACTATCGCCATTACATACAATCTTCTCATTTAAATATAAATAAATGCGAGCGTAGTAGAGAACCCATTCCTTGTCATCACGTGACTGATTATTATTCGAATCGGCAACTTCTTCGAACCTTTCCTGCCAGAACGCAAACTGACCAATCACAGCCCCTAATAAGGTCACATGATAGAGTAAAATTCTGAAGGCATTTGGAGCCCTCTTAACGCTATATATAGATCAACTCATACCCCACAAATTTGTCTCGGTCCAGTTTCTCTTT
>NC_068981.1:182470820-182480361 GCF_001194135.2 Octopus bimaculoides | reverse complement strand
CTTTGATTATGTTCTTATATGTCGCATTCACACTCTCACACAGACATACATCTTTAACGCCATAATAAATCATAGACATACATCTTTAACGCTACAATAAATATCTCTGTTATACATCTAATACGGTTGTGGTCTTTCATTACTGGTCATCTATGTTATCGTCGCATAACATATCATGTATATCATCTTCGATATATTATTGTGTGTTCGACCATGTGACGCGTTTAAATAAAAGGAGTCCTCTGTTTTTCCATTCGTCACCATTTCTCCTTTTTGAGTTCGCACGGTCGTCCTTACAACCTTTTCTACTATAGACACAAGACTTAAAATTTTGGTTGGGGGGACTAGTCAATTACATCGACCCCCAGTGTTCCACTGATACTTAATTTATCAACTCTGAAAGGATAAAAAGCAAAGTCAACCTTGATGGAATTTGAACTCAGAATGTAAGGACAGCTGAAATGCTGCGAAGCATTTTGCCCGGCGTGCTAATGATTCTGCCAGCTCATTGCTTTATTCTCCTTAATAATAACAGTAATTTCCAATACTGATTGCAAATTTTGACACAAGGCCAGCAATTTCAGGGAAGGGCTAAATCGATTACATCAGCCCCAGTGCTCAGCTGGTACTTTATCTTATTAATCCCAAAGTCAACCCTGGCAGTATTTGAACTCAGAACATAAAGTCAGAAGAAATGCTGTCAGGCATTTTGTCCAGTGAGGAAATGATCCTGCCACTTCATCACCTTACAATAATTTTTAATATTTGCAGGCATAACACCACACATTTTTGAGGATTAGAATGAAGCTTATTTGTAAACAATATACAGGTGCAGGAGAGGTGGTGTGGTAAGCAGCTTGCTTACCAACCATATGGTTCCAGGTTCAGTCCCACTGAGTGGCACCTTGGGCAGGTGTCTTCTACTATAGCCTTGGGTCGACCAGAGACTTGTGAGTGGATTTGGTAGACAGAAACTGAAAGAAGCCTGTTATGTGTGTGTGTGTGTGTGTGTGTTTGTGTGTGTATGTGTGTGCGTGTGTCTGTGTGTCTGTGTCTGTCCCCCAACCATTGCTCGACAACTGATGCTGGTGTGTTTACATCGCAGTAACTTACCAGTTCGGCAAAAGAGACTGATAGAATAAGTACTAGGCTTACAAAGAATGAGTACCAGAGTCAATTTGTTTCGATTAAAGGCGGTGCTCCAGCATGGCCGCAGACAAATGACTGAAACAAATAAAAGAGTAAAAGTGTAAAAAAGTAAAGAAAGAAAGCACAAAAAGAACAGACATAAGATCACACGGATGTTTAACATGTGGGAATATTCAAGAAAGTACTGAATTCACCCATGAAATAAAGCTATAACAATAATCAGATTACAACTTATTGTTCCCACACCGAAAAGTTACTTACTAAACTGGTGTTAATCTATTGCAGCTTGCTTATCAATTACTTTAATTAAATTTCTTTAATTAAAATTGAGCTATAATATTGTTTCTACATAATGCTATGGTTTAGTATTTCTGTTTCTCTCATTATTATGTGCTGCTATTAAATTAATGAAGGAACGTCTTTCTCACTCACTCAACCTGCTAGAAACAGCAGCTATATCTACTTCAAAGTACATATTACTGTCTTTGAAAAAAAAGTAAAATTGGATAATGTGGTCCTTGAGATATCATTCCTGCAAAAAAAAACTAAAAAAAAAAAATAGATGGGAAGGTCACAGTTGGGAGACCTTTGATTATAGGTTCATTTGACTAGAACTGAACTGTAGTTAAATAACTGTAATAATATCTATTATCACTGTTGCTACTATTGCCCCCCTCTTTGCATATATTTCAACAGAGCTCACTAGAGTGCATTGGTTTCTGCATGGCTTAGTTGGGGGTGGAGCAGTGATTTGACCTCGGGGTATCTGATGTTGGTGAAATTGATATGGTTCATGTTCTGCTTGAACGAGTGTAAGCTGATGTCTGGGTGGAAGGAAAATCCAGAGAGAACTGATAGCTTGCAAGAAAGTTTAGTGAAGCAGTGAGTGCAAGCCCTAGGAGTGGGACAGGGTAACACTAACAAAAAGAGAGAACAGAGATTGTGGCTGGGCCAGGTGGAAGGGATATCTTTTTTTATTTGTTTCTACCATTGAACTGCAGTTATGCTGGGGTACCATCTTTCATGGTTCTAGTCAAACAGATAATAATAATAATAATAATAATAATAATGCAGTACCAGGCAGTGGTTCTCATGGCTTCTAATCTTAATTGATTGGAAGTGTTATCATGTACATTGTTTTGTCTTGGGCTACAGCAAATATTCTGCTTAATACCACAGATTTGCTTGTCAGTTGTTTGACCTTAACCAGTTGAGCATGTCCCTTGATGGCTGACGATATGTATATCTCTAATTACGAGCAGAAGTAGTGGGAGAGCATCATAGCCATACATTGAGAGGAATTCTTTGGGGTTTAAATAATTCACCTTTAGAAACATGGGTGTTTTGCTCAACATCCTTAAACAAACCTTATTCAGGGACCTTTTGAGTGGGATAGGCTACTCAACATGAAGAAAATTCTAACCTTGCCCCACCTGTGAGGTCATGCGCTGTTTATCTTGATATGAGATCACCATGTTGCGCACATATGGTTGTGATGCATGTGCCTGGTGTCCCCTTATCAACACAATTATACAGTTCTCTTACTCTTCTGGTGAACTATACCTCCCATGATGATTAGTTTCATCTAGATGTAGTAAAAATTAAACCTTTTTATAGAGTTTGCATTTAGATGATCCATGCTAATATAAATCTTACACACACACACACACATTTTAGAGTTGAAAATTCTATAACTCTTATTTTGTAGAACCACTACTGAAGACAGTTTAAGGAAACGTTGTTCTTCATTTGAAATATAATCTGTAAGCTAATGAGACACTCATCCATTTTATTAGGCTGCTGCTACTGGTTAATGCTGACTCTGCAGAATCTAATTGCAATCATATGGATGGGACCATTTTTTCAGAAATTATTGCCTATACTTTGATTATAGCTCATAGCCCATAACCTAGACACTTTCCTGCTGCCTATTCACTCATTCAGGGATTCTCAAAGGGACAAAATCAGGTCTCCTTAGCAGAAACATGAGTGCATTTCTTCCTTTCATCCTATAGTTTTTTTTTTGGGGGGGGGTTGCTTCCCCACCCACGTTCACCTTTTCTACCTCTTTATTAATTATAAAATAAAATAGAGTGTGTATCCTTATAATTCTTCAGTCTTCATTATGGAGTTGAAAACTAAAATAGGCTCTTTCTATTAAGCATGGCAATTTCGTCCCCCACATATCAAACCACAACGAGAAACACAAGACTTGACCATTTATACCCCTGAAATAAAAACATTCCATAATTTTTCCTGGATCGGTACCTGAAGGATTTCTCTTCGAGTTGTATGCCAAAAACATAAGCTTGACAGAATCCATCTTTCTCCAACCGGTTGCCTATTGTTGGATGCAGGAAACATGTTCAGCTTTAGTGTAGCATTAAAGTCTAACTCAACGAATCAGTAAATTAAGAATTCCTACTGAAGGGAGATAACTCCGATGTCAGCCGTTGTGAGGGTCAACAACAGGTATCTCTCCTTTCGAACACCTTTTGTTCTTGACTAACAACCACTCCTTAATTTATATAATGTCTTCATATTTTTCTCAAGGCTTCATTATTTTCCACTGCTTATATTAACGTCTGTTATTTAGAATTATTCAACGTCATTGGGCAGTTCTTTATTATTAATTCAATGAAAAATTATCGGGCGAGTGTAATCTTATTCGAACCGTGTTATTTCAGACATGCTTCTCTGCCACTCTACATAAAAAAAAGATAATAATAATAATAATAATAATAATAATAATAATAACAATAATAATAATTTTATTGTACACAGTGTCAGGTGCGCTACAATACATGGGAAAATGATAACAAGAAACAGAACGCAACATTAAGTCTTGTGAATGGTCAGAATTACATGTGTAGTACGCTGAATAATACAAGAACACGAAAGAGTGATTTGCGAAAGAGTTATTAAGAGGAAAAGGTACACAAGAATGTTACGAATAGTATTTGTGAATTTCGGAAAGCATGGAATTTCTGATTGACGCAATGTCCTGATTGTTAACAACCGAGACGGGTATTGCTTCAACAATTTTGTGCAAACTAATGTATGTGAACGAGAGTTTATAAAGTCGTTAAACTTGCAAAATGATTTCCTTAAACGACAAAAATAAAGAATATTGCAACACAAATAAAGAGAAAAGTTATCTTACACAGCATCTAATCATATTAATTGTAATTAGCTGTTTTGGGGGTAAACAAACATCATGTTTCAACTTAACGAGACGAAATGAAATATTTTTGTCTGATGGTACAAAACGGAATTGAAGTTCTAAGAGCGATTATATAATTTGTTTATGTTTTTTCAGGAAGAGTGGAGTATTTCGATTTAACGACAGCAAAATACCCTCTCTTGAAATCATTTGCGATTTAAGTGAACTGAAATAACTCTGACTGGAAAACTATATGAATTAATATAATAAACTGTTCAGTTCCCATACTTTCGTCAATTATTTTTACAAAACGATTATATAACACTGCACTATTAAAGCATTTATAAAGCTTTTACAAAAGACGAAGTATGATGCAATACTAATTCTTTATTCAGTATTAAACAAAACAGACTTCTTAATTTGAAACTGAGTGTATTTTTTAATTACGATGGATAGTTAACATTCTTCTTGAGAACTTAGCCTACTCCCTGTTTTTTCTATTACGTTAGTTTCATGGGGTTATTGACCTCCCTTGTTTCATGGGGTTAATGACCTCTTTACGAGCCTTAAAGGGTTACTCAATATATCCTCCTACTCCATCTGCAGTCTGTCGAATCAATATTCCAACCAGACTAAGTACACCGTCACCATCAAACAATATAATCCAACTGTTTTTTCAATGCCTTAGATGTTGTCATGAGGGCATAACTACAGTTGTGTACCCCACCGATTTTGTTGCCTCATAATTTCCAGAAAAACGGATACTTTTTAACGGGAGAAAAATATTGAAAAGCATCAATACAAGCTCGATTGAAACGAGGAGGGTTGTCTTGGGATGTGCTAGAAACAACAGCCAAATTTTCCTTAAATCACACTTTTTCCTCTGAAAATATTTACAATTTTTTTTGTTTTTTGCTTTTTTTTTTACCGAAAAGGCTCCTCCCATGGTTTTTTAGAGCAAAAAAAAAATTGGCCAAAATCGGTCTGGAGTGGGATCGGTGGTGGGGAGAGGGAGTAAAAAATGAATTTGTGTGGTCTTCTGATCTGAAACTCCGTTTTCTGAAACTCCTCTCCCCATCCCTTCGGAAAAAAATTTCCCCACAAATTTCTTAATTATTGTAATTTATGCCGTTTGAAAGGTATTTCTATAAACTTTCACTAAAAGATACTCATTAAAAGACTCTATTTTTCTGGATGTTATGAGGCAACAAAGTCGGTGGGGTACACATCTTTAGCTATGCCAACCGTTACCCAAACGTTCTTCGAGGATAACTTAACTTAAACGTTGACCTAAGTCAAACCTTTCGTTCATTTTCTCTGTCCTTTGTTTCTGGGAGGCTCATGGAGTAGAGTCCTTGGTCACTTCTTCCATATAGTCCTATCGGAAGCATCTGCTATTGGACTTTCTGGTTGAATTCCCCAGCCTCAATAACTGAGACTATGAATATTATCCAAGCATCTCACTCTTGGACTATCCTTGGTCTTCTACCAGTTGACTCGGCTTGAAGAATCTTTCTTGCAACCCTTTCCTGCAACATTCTAATTACATGTCTGTAGTAGTGGAGTTATGATAGGTCAAGACAAACCCTTGGAAAAAAAAAAGAAGGGTGTCGATGGCACCTGTACCAGTTGAGCACTAAGAGCACCGTCCGAGCATGATCGTTGCCAGAGCACCGGCTGTCTGGCTTCCGTGCCGGTGGCACGTAAATAGCACCAATTGAGCGTGATCGTTACCAACGTCGCCTTCCTGTCACGTGAAAAGACATTCGAGCGAGATCGTTGCCAGTACCGCTGGACTGGCTCCTGTGCAGGCGGCACGTAAAATACACCATTTCGAGCATGGCCATTGCTAGTACCGCCTGACTGGCCTTCATGCCGGTGGCACGTAAAAGCACCCACTACACTCTCGGAGTGGTTGGCATTAGGAAGGGCATCCAGCTGTAGAAACTCTGCCAAATCAGATTGGAGCCTGGTGTAGCCACCTGGTCCACCAGTCCTCAGTCAAATTGTCCAACCCATGCTAGCATGGAGGGCAGACGTTAAACGATGATGATGATATCTCATACAAAAAAAACAAATTTATTATAGAAAACATGGTTGGTATGCTTACAAAAGAGTGGTTTTCGAACTAACCAATATCAAACAAACTTTAAAATATTATTGAGTTCCCCACCCCTTTATTTAGTTTTAAAATGAAATAGAATTTACATTATATAATTTTTCTTTCTTCCTCATGGTGTTATTCAGTTTTAAAAGCTTTAAATCATTTTTAACCTTAATAAGCATGGCACTTAGTCCACTTTTCATTCTTTACATTTCATTCTTCCTCTAAGAAACACTAATATAAATGACTGACTAACTGTGTGTTCTGATTGGGAAAGTTTAGAAGGTATAGGCGAGACTCCTGATGGATTTATCCTAGTTTATCTTAGCAATAATCACCTGGGTAACTCTGAATAGATATATGTATGAAATTAGAATGTTTTTTTATCATTTAGTTCAGTTGTTGGACTGCGGCCATGCTTGGATACCTCTTTGAAGGGTTTTAGACAAATCGACCCCAGTATTTTTTTTAAAGTCTAACACTTATTTAGGACTCCAGTAGTAAAGAACCTAACCTACACTCTTCTATTCAGCCATGTTTGAATATTGTTAGTTTACCTTTCTACACTCAGAAGGTTCTTTACCATGAAATCATCCAGTAACATGAATTGGCTGTTACGAGAACATACCCATTCTATCATCTAATATACAAGTGCTTGGCTTTTCCTGGACTTATAAAAACTCATTGGGGAACTTACTCTCTCTTTCTCTCTCTCTATCTGTATACATAGATATGTGTGTGTGTCTATTCTTAAACAGTATTTAAATATTGTAATGTTAGTAATCTTTATTTCATTGTGTAGGTTGTTCCATGTGACAAAGAAGATGGATCTCTTATGGTAATGTTGTACATCTGCAAAAGTTTTATTTCAAGCAATGCCTGTGCACAGAGTATTAACACCTGGTATCAGGTTCATCAGAACTCCTGTCTTCAATATCTCAAAGGATGTTAATTATATTCAACATACATGTCATCGGTGTTTAATAAAGGACCATTCTAATGCATCGGGTGTCAGTCAAACATCTCAAGAAATTACCACTGAGTCAGACCATCTTAGCAACTCAGAAAAAGATAAAAGAACTCACATTATTAGGTCTGTTTCTCAAAACGAGAGTTCCACAGATAAAACTCATTCGGATTTTATCCAGGAATTTTATGAAGGAAAAAAATTAAATGAAGATTTAGTAACAAAAGAAAATCCTGTTTGTAAAGTAACAAAAACTCCACCCGATCCGCCAACAGACTGTTGTATGAGTGGCTGTGCGAATTGTGTTTGGATTACATATGCTGAAGAAATGAAGGAATTTTATAGTGCAGATGGTATAGAGAAAGCCTTGAAAGATATTGAAGCAATTGAGGATGTCAGTTTGAAAGCCTTTCTAAAAGTTGAACTGAGTTTCTTGAAAAAACAATGACCCCTGTGGCATTTGATATTTCACAACTTTGTCAAAAATAATATTCTGTTGTATCTCAAAATTTACTGTATTTTCTGATATACATGTCAGTGTATTATATATTGGAAACATGTAGTGTAAATATTTAAATATCTTCACTAGCTTTCAAAATCCTGTTGCATTTCACATGGAATTTTTGGTCCTCTGAAGTTGTTTTGGTGAATAAGTTAATCTACCTTTTTTTTTTGGCTGTGAAATTTGGTCTAA
The DNA here is from genome assembly GCF_001194135.2 of Octopus bimaculoides. Taxonomy (NCBI): domain Eukaryota; kingdom Metazoa; phylum Mollusca; class Cephalopoda; order Octopoda; family Octopodidae; genus Octopus; species Octopus bimaculoides. The sequence goes on along the minus strand of NC_068981.1, from coordinate 182,472,284 downwards.
AAAATCCGACTTGTAAACTGGAAAATATGGTAACTCAACACATTGAAACACTGAACGATTGTATAGTTTATTTTATTTATGGTGTAATTATTTCAGTTTCTTATTTATTATAACTTTATACTTTGAATTTAAATGGATGATTGACAAATGAGTGTATTTATTTTGTTTTCAGTTTATGAAAGATAAATGATATGGAACTTAAGTGCAGGCATGGCTGTGTCTTAAGAAGTTTCTCTCCCCATCACATGATTTGGAGTTTCAATCCCACTGCGGGGCACCTTGAGCAAGTGTCTTCTATTATAGCCCTGGGCCAGCATAAGCCTTGTGAGTGGATTTAGTAGATGGAAGCCCATCGTATATATGTAAATATAATATATTTGTGTGTGTTTCTTTGTCTTGACATCTTAACATGAGGTATGCTCCAAAACCAGTTTGAAGAATGCTATTTTCAAATGTACAGGTCTCATTTAGATCTGTTTCTTATGTTACCTGAGTTTGTCCCTCTATCATACTTTAGCATCTCTACACCTGGCATAAAACCACTGCCCCTGCCTTAAATACCACCCACCCTTGGTCAAGGGGCTTTTACCTTTTTCCTGTTCTTGTCTTGCAAAGTTACTTGCTGACCTCACTAGTACCAATGGCATGAAAAAAAGCACCCAGTACACTCTGTAAAGGAAAGGAATTTAGCCATAGAAACCATGCCAAAGCTGACGTTGGGGCTTGACATGATGCCCTGAGGCTCACTGGATCCTGTCACACTGTCCAACATGGAAAGCATATGTTAAATGATAATCATATAATCATTATGATGATGATGATACCTGTATTTTGGACAAATCAGACTGGTGTTACTCAAAAAGAAAAAACAAAATTGAGAAAATATATTTTTAACAAAACAATAAAGCATTATTTTTTATTTCTGAATTTCTTAAAAATATTATTTCTCATTTAGTTTAAGATTAGGGTGAATTTTAGTTAACATTATGTAAACAATAAATGAGAAACAGACAAAAAAATTAGGGCTTTCCTATCTCTCAGATATGTTTAGAACATTAACAGGTTTCTATACCTAACCAAATTACAGTGACTTTTGAAATGAAACGTGTGAAGTGATTGGAGGTAAACAAAAATTTTCTGGTAAAGCTGTCTTTCTGTCTAATGAATGTGAATTATTCTCAGTTTGAGGCGTGTCATTTTCCATTCTGTTCAAATCATCTGAGTTATACGCATGTTCTGAAGGTTCACGCTTGCAAAAGAAGGTAAAAAGAAACAATACTGTTAATTGTGAAAGGATAAAAAGAACCAAATAATGAGTGAGGAATGATGAAAATACTGAAGTAATTATTTTTTAAAAATATATATGTTTTCTCATATAGCTTCGGACTAATCAAAGCAAGCCATGTGAGTGGATTTGGTAGACAGAAATTGAAAGAAACCCATTGTATATATATATATATATAT
>NC_068981.1:182462532-182470508 GCF_001194135.2 Octopus bimaculoides | reverse complement strand
ATATATATATATATATATATATATATATATATATATATATATGTATGTATGTGTGTATTTATGTGTGTGTGTCTGTGTTCGTCCCCCTTCCATCATTTGACAACCGATGCTGGTGTGTTTGTCCCTGTAACTTAGCAATTTGGCAAAAGAGGCTGATTGAATAAGTACTAGGCTTACAAAGAATAAGTCCTGGGGTCGATTGTTTTGACTAAAAACCCTTTAAGGCAGTGCTCCAGCATGGCCGCAATCAAATGACTGAAGTAAGTAAAAGAATAAAATATATATTTTATGCATTGCACAACTTACATCTACCAAGTCGCACTTGCAAAGTATTGGTTGACCCTTGTTTAAGATGGAAACCACATGTCCATGGTGTAGTGCAGTGCAGTGGGATTGAAACTAGAACCATGAGGTTGTGAGGTGAACTTCTTAACTACTCTTATTTATGCATGATATAATACTCACGATTTTGGGGCCAGATTTTGTTGTTTTATCATCTTTGATCTTGACTCCAGGGACTAGTTCTATTGACTCCATCTGTTTAAACAGAGAAGAAAAAAAAAAAAGAATAATCTGAGTCTGCAAATGAAGAAGTTTAGATATCTCGGTCATATTTATGGGTGATGGAAAACAAAAGACTGAACTGGAAGCTAGAAATGCAGATGCTGGCACAGTAATGCGGCAGCTCCAACATTTGATCCTCATAAGAAGAGGCAAAAAAGTCAAGCTTGCCATCTTCATTTGGTTTTCGTGCCTATCCTTATCTATGGACATGAATGTTAAGTAATGACCGAAAGGGTACAATTGTGAATGCTAGTGGCCAAAACGGTGTCCCTCTGAAGGATCTGTCAAGTAATATTATCCAAAAGGGTGCATAGCTCAGAGATCAAGGAGTCTCACCAGGTTGAACCACTAATTCTCTGCATTGAAAGGTCACAGCTCTGGTACTACAGACATGTGATTAGAAAAGTTGCAGGGAAGATTCACAAGACAGGTTCTTCAAGCTAAGCTAACCAGCAGGGAACACAGGGGAAGACCAAAAACAAGATGGTCGGTAATATTATTCATAGTCTTTGTTGGTCAGGCTTGGGAATCCAATCAGTTGCTTCTGACAGGACCCTAAGAAGGAGGTGCCTGAGGACTCTACTCCAACAAACCTCACAGGAATAGGGAGTGAAGAAGATGGATGAATGACCAGAGTCTACTTGTTTCCCTTCAGTGAAATGTTAATGCTTTTTTCCAAGCTTAAATCAACCATTCTGGATTGGCTGCCAATGTATCACATAACATTCACTAATGATTTAGTAACTATTTCAGGCAGTCACATAGACTGAGGCCTGCAGAATTCAGTATACTGTCCAGATACATCATGAAATTCCCAGTAATCTTATCATCTTGGTTATTTATTTTACTTCTATACTTTTGATGTGGTCAACAGTGGAAGCTTTAGACGCAAGTGTTTATTTCTGAATTCAATCTATAAATAGATTTTGGCTATAGATCTGCTGATTTTTTTTGTTGTTTTTTTTTTTTGCAATGCGTCTTACATATCTCTGCTCTGCTTAATTGGGAAAAAAAATAATATCAGGTTAGTTCTCATTGAAACAGACTCGGATCAATGCAAGCACATCCATGATGAGGTTGTAAATGACAATGGAAGGACTCTGATAAACCAGCTGATTGATTGAGCAAAGAATTAATCAAGCAATGAGTTAGTTGATTGACTAATTAATTAACTAGTTGACTAATAATAATTGTCTCAAATTTTTAGCATAAGGCCAGCAAGTTTAGAGGAAGTAAGTAAGTTGATTATAATGACCCCCAGTGTTTGACCGGTACTTAAAGGATGAAAAACAAAGTACTGTGACAACAAATCCTATAAGAACTGTCTCTTCTCTACGGGAAGACATACTGCACACACACACAAGTATAGATGACACCCTTGATGTTGAAAACAAATATTGTAGACTTTTCTTTTAGGGGTTACACTAATGCATTGTTACATTGTAGTGCCCAGCCACTCGTGCACATACACCTTTGCTGATCAAAAAATGATAATAATATTCTTACCAGTGATAAAAAGTTTGATGATAATACATATTCTGATGTGCCAAAATGACTATTTTTCTTTGGCGACTTGCCTGTAAAGGAAATAATAAATATTAATTTCAGATTTTGGCACAGGATCAGTAATTTCAGGGGAGGCAGTAAGTTAATTGCATTGACCCTCAGTGCTTGATTGGTACTTATTTTGTTGACCCCCAAAGAATGTAAGGTAAAGTTGACCTCAGAACGTAAAGATGGACAAAATGTCGCTTAGCATTTAGCCCAGTGTAGTAGCAATTCTGCCAAAATATTGCTAATTGTTTTTTCTTTAGACTCATATAATAATAATCTAAAAAAAATAATTGTGGCTGTGTGGATAAGAAGCTTGCTTAACAATCACATGGTTTCAGGTTCAGTCTACACCACCACCATTATCATCATTGTTTTAAAATTTTCTTTTCGATGCCTGCATAAGTCAGATGTAATTTGTTGAGGCTGAACTTTCTACAACTGGAGGCTCTTTCTGTTGCCAACCCTCATTTGTTTCCAAGCAACGGAAATATTTTCTGTTAGTTCGGACATGTTTTCATGGAAGATTGCAAACAAATGTATGATGGGGTACAATTAGCAAAGACACACACACACATACAAAGGTTCCTTTTCAGTTTCCATCTTACAAATTCACTTACAAGGCTTTGGTCTGCCCAGGATTGTGGTAGAAGACAGTTGACTTGGCAAAGGTGCTGTGCAGTAGGCCCAAACCCAAAACCACATGGTCACAAAGTGATCCTTTTAAATACACAGCTGTCAAATATTTGATGATAAAACAGAGACAACAACAACAGCAACAATAAAAAAACAACAACACAGCAGCAGCATTAACATTACAAAAACATTACAAATCTGTTCAAATATGCTTGTGGCACATTTGAACTTGTAAACAGGCCATTCGCTGTGCTTTGTCATAGAGAAATTTTTTTTGCTGTAGACAAATGGTGTAAATACATCTAAATGAGTTTTCAGCACCACCTATCTAGACTGTGAGACGCAAACATTTTCAAGTGGTTATCTCCTCTTCAGTCACAGACGCTAGGCAGGGGACACTGTGAACTGATAAAAGAGATTGTTTCTCTTATGTTATTTCAGTCACTATATGGTGACTGATAGCACTATAGGCTCACCACCTTGTGCAGTGGTTCCCAAAGTGTACAGTATTGCCCCCCCCCCCCCGGGGGGCAGTGGAAGGTTCCAAGGGGGTGTTGAAGAAAAGTAGGGCGATAATGGGGTAGCAATTTATGTAAAAAGTGGGGCAATAATGAGGTGGCGATTCACGTAAAAACAACAAAATAATGGGTTTATTACTCTTACTTGTTGCAGTCATTTTTTGACTGCGGCCATGCTGGAGCACCGCCTTTAGTCAAGCAAATCGACCCCAGGACTTATTCTTTGTAAGCCTAGGACTTATTCCATTGGACTCTTTTGCCAAACCGCTAAGTTACGGGGACGTAAACACACCAGCATCGGTCGTCAAGCGATGTTGGGGGGACAAACACAGACACACAAGCACACACACACACACACATATATATACATATATACGACGGGCTTCTTTTAGTTTCCGTCTACTAAATCCACTCACAAGGCTTTGGTTGGCCCAAGGCCATAGTAGAAGACATTTGCTCAAGGTGTCACGCAGTGAGACTGAACCCAGAACCATGTGGTTGGGAAGCAAGCTACTTACCACACAGCCACTTCTGCACCTAGGTTAAGTTTTATTTGTGAAATATAGTTGCTTTGAATTTGCTTCAGAAAGAGGTCTATATTTGTGATGGTTAGTTGGGGTGGGAAAGCTAGGAATGTAGCCTGGGTGTCAAGGCAGCCAGAAAAAATTTGGGAATCACTGGCCTAGTGTCTGTGACTGGAGATAACCATTCTGAAATGCTTGCATCTCACTATCCAGATAGGTGATGCAGCAAACTGATTTAGATGTATTTACACCATTTGTCTACAGCAAGAAATTTTCTCCATGACTAAACACAGTTTTTTTTACAAGTTCAAATATGCCACATGCATATTTGAACTGGTAATAACATTGCATTTATACACTTCACTGCTTTGTGCTCCCACTCCATAATTACAAAAACTGCTGTGAAACTAGAACCCGTTTATTCTTTCATTGTCTTTGTCTTATGCAAAATAAAGGTTAAATGTTAAAAAAGGAAAGGTAAGAAGGTAGTACATCTATCCTCATTTATCACAAGGGTTTGGTTCTCAAACCCACAGTGATAAATGAATCATCACTGTGCACTTTGTAAATGGAACGGATGTTAGATTCATCAACACCAATTTTGTGGCCCTCAGCAGCAAAAATTCCACTGTCACATATTTCCTCAGTCATCTCTACCCTTTCCTGCAGAGAATACATTCATCAATATTGCTTTCTAAGATCAGGGGCCTTTGTATTTTTCCTATTCACTGGTCTTATGTTGATGCATGCAAGTATGAATCCACGTGAACGGGGCAGACTGAAAGTATTAAAGGCCCTCAGGCATAACTGTTTACCAAGCCCTTTAGCATTGATAACAGGTAGAGTGTGACCCAGGCCCTCGGGCAGTGCCCAATTTACCAACGGCTCAGTCTGCCCCTGCATGTGAAAAATATACAGCTTTGCAGCAGTCATATAAACACAAGTGATAGTCAATGCATTTCGAGTGGCTGAGTATTGTGGGTAGTCATTGGGGTACATTTTTGCAGAATCTTTGACTGATCACTGACCCTTGTTATCCCAGATCAATTTGTGATATGCATAATATGGCTCAAGACTGAGCATACCATGTTATCTAGGATGAATGATGTATCAATCAGTGATAAACGAGGCTACATGTATTTTTGTTGTTTACTTACCTTGTTGAGGTCTTCGAAATATATATTTGCTAAACATTTTATTTTCTGGATATTTAAATGATTTTGTGGGTTTTATAGCTTTTTTAGGTGTTGAACATTCTTGAATGTGGTACTTCACTCTGACCCTGCAAAACATGAATTTGAAAATATTACTGTTGTATAGGCACAGGCTTGTCTGTGTGGTTCTGAAACTTACCTTGTAACCATGTGATTTTGGGTTCAGTGCCACAGTAAAGCACTTTGGGCAAATGTCTTCTACTATAGCCTCAGGCTGACCAATGCCTTGTGAATGAATTTGGTAGACAGAAACTGTGTGGAAGCCCATCATGTGTGTATGGATGTGTGTGTGACCCCATGCTTGACAACCAGTGTTGGTTTGTTTACATTCCCATAAATTAGGAGTTCAGCAAAAGAGACTGATAGAACAAGTACCAGACTTAGCAAATAAGTACTGGGCAGGGGCTATTAATTTGATTATTGCACACTTCAGGGCAGTGCTCCAGCATGGCTGCACTTCAATGATTGAAACAAGTAAAAGATAGAGGATAGAAGATATAGTTGAATGACTTGCTAACTGGTTGGATGGTTTGCAGTTAGTTTTGAAGATGAACATTCAGATAATTCAAATCAACTGAACTATCTGGTCATTGAATGAGTGTACAAGTGGTTGAGTATTCCATAAACATGTGTGCCCGTAACGTAATTTTTAGGCAGTGTCAGCATGACACAATGTGTGACAAGGATTGCATCTTTGAAAATGTGCCAGTTGGAAAAGAGAAAGGTTTTATTGATACCATAACATGTTGTGTCTGTGTGTGCATTATGTATACAGAATAATAGACAGGCCGTCATGAGAACAAATTGTATGTGTGTATAGACATGGATGTATGCATGTGCTACATATAAGAATAACATTGAAGGAGAAAGTAAAAAAAGTCTATAATGAGAAGTTAGACGAATGTTCATAGATACAAGAATGAGAAATACCAGTTTGTAGTCAATTGCACATGGTGATTGAAATACTGTATCAAGAAGTTGTGGTGATGATGCAGAGCTGGTTGCAGTATGTATCGTATGACGTTGTAGCTGTAATGCTGCTGCCTGGGTTACTTGTACAGGAGTTCTCACAGGTTGTATATTCGATGTTAACCATGGTTAAGTAATTCACGAATAGTGCTGTGTTGAAACCTGGGCATGTTGTTGTTTGACAGGTGTTGTCCTCTGGCATTGTCACTGGAACTGGCTGTGTCTTGTGTAGTCAATGGCCAGACCTTAAAAGGTCTGGAACCAAAGACCTCGAGATGAGGTGAAGGTGAGTTTTTATATATAACAGTAGGCTTGACAGGGTTGAGAAAAGGCTGTCTCACATGATCTTATTTAGGGGCTCCGATTGGTTATACGCTGCATATTGGTGTGACAGATTAAGAGACAAATTGCACCAATACCAACCAGAGTAGTGGACACAAAGGGGTCCAAATAGCAGCCAAAGGTTAGCTGTTATCGGCTATGTTCAAATATATGTATATATAATAAAGGGGAGAGAAATTTCATTCAAGTGTACGCTACACTTCTTTAAGTATCCAAACTGGCCATGTCAGGCCCAAATATTCTGCCAGTTTTATGTTCAAACTGGCCAGATCAGGCCTTCAAACCTACCTAACAATGTCTTTCTAAAAATAAACAATCACATCACTGAAATCTCAGAGCTACAAGATAATCTATTATAAAGTCAAAATAATGTGAATAAATAAGCATTACATTTGACAATAATCTGAATGCTAAAGGGTTAAACTATACTAAAACTATAATGGATATAAAAGAATTCTGAGACTCTAAGTTATAGTTTAATTGGTTTCTGTCATTATCCAGCTCTGGTTACCATAATTATAAATTCAGTTGAGAGAGCCAGCCTTTGGATACAGCAGGAAAGGATTGATGAAACCTGGCTGGAGATGTGATGAATGGACATGAGGCAGGTATTTGTTTGCCTCCCTGTATTAAATGGTCCTGGTGATCTCAAAATAGGTTTTAAATCAAACAAGTCAGTCAATCTAGTAAGTGGGGGCCTCACATCATTGAAGTAGAGGAGGAGGAAGAAATGCACTGTAACCATCAAGAGAGGGGCCCTGAAACAGTGCACTGTAAAGCCACCAGAAGGGAGGCTCTAAAATAGTATGCATTCTCTCCTGACGATCCTTTCAATTGAAAACACTTGCACAAGCAATCAGTTTTTAAGTAACTCTAATTAAAGATTAGTGTTCAGCAATATTTTAAAAAGGGAGATGCTTTACATCCTCTTTTCAGTTCTTAAAATACTTCATTTCTTTTTTTTTTTTTGCACATAGGCACAGATGTGGTTGTGTGGTAAGAAGCTTATTTCCCAACTACATGGTTCAGGGTTCAGTCCTGCTGCATGGTACCTTGGGCAAGTATCTTCTACTATAGCCTCAAGCCGACCAAAGCCTTGTGAGTGGATTTGGTAGATGGAAACTGAAAGAAACCAATCATGTGTGTGTGTGTGTTTTAGTGTTTGTGTTTGTCTGCCCACCACAACTTGACAACTGCTGCTGGTGTGCTTATGTCACCATAACTTGGTGGTTTGGCAAACGACACTGGTAGAATAAGTACCAGGCTTATAAAAAAAAGTACAGGGTTTGATACATTTGACTAAAACTTCTTCAAGGTGGTGCCCCGGCATGGCCATGCTCTAATGACTGAAACTGTTAAAAGATAAAAGAGAAGATACTTACCGATTGGATGGCAGTTGATCTGGATCTAATCTGCTCATCCCTATTATGTTTCCTTCACTGTCAAGAATTACATCTTTGCAGTCAACTGATTTTTGTGCATCCTAGAAATTATTAAAGAAGAAGCCCAAACTTAAGTGGATTATATGTATATATATATATATATATATATATATATATATATTGTTGTTGTACTTGGGGATGGTCATATTGCCAGTTTAGCCAATAAAAACACACGCACTGTATATTTGGTGTTAATTTGCTTCAGCTTTATATTAC
>NC_068981.1:182460714-182462411 GCF_001194135.2 Octopus bimaculoides | reverse complement strand
TTTGGTTTGCAAGATTCTTTATGTGAGTTTGTGTTGAAACATATTCTGTTGTGTCTGGTGAGAGTCATTTTCTTTTTGTGCCTTATAATTTAACACACTCACCAGTAAAATTTCCACTTATTCCTTATTTTTATTTTCCTAAAATTTTTTCGTTGCGTCTTGCAACTTTTTCAATAGTCAGATATGGTCAGTTTAAATGCTAAAGGCTTAATGTCATACACTGTTGATGAACTTAAACTATATTATATGCACAAGACTCTAGACTATGCATGACTCACTATTTTTTTTTTTTTTTTTCTGTACTGGCACCTTTTTTAACAGAGTTCATGTCATATATTTATGTTTTGCTGTGTTAAGATTACTTTCGCTACCAGCTGGTTGCTTTAGAGGCATATTTAAGGGTAAAATAAATAATATTAGGTAATGTTTGTACCCCTTAAGAAGTAAAAATAAGTTATATTTGTAGCTCTATAGCAAGATCAACCACTGTATATTAGCTATAGCAGATATAAACTACAAGGTGCATCACAAGTGGCTATGTAACCATTTGGCAAACTAATGGCTATGAGATTCAGATCACCATCTGCCAGACTAATCGTGGATTAGTGAGGTTTAACCTGTATCTATTGACAAATAAAACTGATTTTCTGATATACAAGTCAGATTTTTCAGACCAATGTTTACAGTAAAAAAAAAAAACAATAAAAAAATAGGTCAATTTATTCAACAAGATAACTTTGAAGAATTAAAAATTTCATGTGAGATGCTGCAGGGTTTGGAAAGATAATGATGATGTTCAAACATTTACTTTACATGTTTACACTATACAAGGGGCTACTGAAAAGTTCCTGGTTTTAAGGGTATTATGAAGGCCAACCATCCAAATTTTTTGCAGGGTTTAGAAGAAACTGAAGGGCACTGCAATAAGTGTGTGAATGTGAGAGGAGAATATGTTGAATAAAATCATAGTTAACTGAACCTCCTGTATTTTCTTTTACCCAATACCAGGAACTTTTCAGCAGCCCCTCGTATGCTACATCAACTTGTGTGCTGGAAAATATGGTAAGTTATTTACTACAGGGAAGGATGGATCAGCAAGAATGAGTTGTCTTGGATATGGAAATAGCATAGCACTGACAACATAATATGAATTATGAAAACATTTGGCTTGTAGACTGATTCCCTATCAAGTCAGCAAGCTGTTATTCTCTTAATTCAGCATAGTAACTCATGACATGCTGGGGACGATTGAACAATATGCACTGGTTAATACCATAACATACCATCATCATCATCATCATCCTCATCGTTTAACGTCCGCTTTCCAAGCTAGCATGGGTTGGACGATTTGACTGAGAACTGGTGGACCAGGTGGTTACACCAGGCTCCAATCTGATTTGGCAGAGTTTCTACAGCTGGATGCCCTTCCTAACGCCAACCACTCCGAGAGTGTAGTGGGTGCTTTTACGTGCCACCGACACAAGTGCCAGTCAGGCGGTACTGGCAACGGCCATGCTCGAAATGGTGTATTTTACGTGCCACCTGCGCAGGAGCCAGTCCAGCAGAACTAAATTAATAAAGTAACTATCATAGCTTATAATGAGAAAAAGAAGTTGCTCAATAGAAATTTTAAAGGTTTGATGTTATCTAAAATAAATTTAAAAAATGAAACTAACTCATGTTACTGAATACTTATT
>NC_068981.1:182457412-182460341 GCF_001194135.2 Octopus bimaculoides | reverse complement strand
ATATATATATATATATATATATATATATATATATATATATACACATACATATATATATACATATACATATATATATATCTTTTTTTTTAATGCATACATAGATTTAAATTTATGAATTTATGTAATTTCAGATTATCTAATTACTTATAATTAAGCTTGCTCTTATAAAGTATTTTCATAAAGCCTTAACAATTATAAATATTTTCAATTGATATTTTTCGTCAAATATCTAAGCAGATATGTCTATCTGATGAAGCATCGTTACATATTTAAATGGAAGAGGTAGACCCAAGAAGACATGGGATGAAGTTGTAAAGCATGACCTTCAAACATTGGGCTTCACAGAGGCGATGACAGGAGACCGGGACCTTTGGAAATATGCTATGATTGAGAAGATCCAACAACTAAAGTGAGATCGCAGTCACATATGTCCAGCCCAGTTAAGGGTGCCCTTGATACGTCGGGTGATACGATATGCTTGAGAAGACCTGTTGAGTCAAGTAAAACCAATATCATAGCTGTGGTCAGTGCTCCCTGACTGGCTCCCATGCCAGTGACACATAAAAAGCACCATCTGAATGTAGTTGATGCCAGGTCCCCCTGACTGGCTCCCGTGCCGGTGGCACATAAAAAGCACCAACCGATCATGGCCAATGCCAGTACCTCCTGACTGGCTCTTGTGCTGGTGGCATGTAAAAAGCCCATCCAAATGTGATTGATGCCAGGCTCACCTCACTGGCTCCTGTGCTGGGTACTTATTTTATCAACCTTCAAAGGACGGAAGGCAAAGTTAACCTTAGTGGAATTTGAACTCAGAACGTATAAATGGATGAAATGCTGCTAAGCAATCTGCCCATTCACCTTGGCTTTTATCCTTTCGCAGTCGATGAAATATGTACCAGCTGAGCACTGGGTTTGATGTAATCAGCTTACATCCTCCCCACAAAATTGCTAGCCTTGTGCCAAAATTTTAAACCAATATTAGTAATTGTATATTTCAAGCCATCATCATCATCATCCTTTAACGTCCGTTTTCTATGCTGGCATGGGTTGGATGATTTGTCTGAAGTCTGCAAGCTGGAGAGCTGCACCAGGTTCCAGTCTGATTTGGCTTAGCTTCTATGACTGGATGCCCTTCCAAACGCCAACCACTTCATGGTGTGTGCTAAGTGCTTTTAATGTGGTGCCATACTATTATAAGTAACAGTTGTACCACAAGTAACAATTATATATCATCATCATCACAATCGCTGTCATCATGAACAGTGCATTATATGTGAAGTAGAAATCTTACCTTTAATGAAGTGTTGCTAAATTTTAAGGGCATTTTGATATCTTTAACACCTGTAAATTTAGGAGGTTTCATTTTCCTACGTTTTGGACTCTGATGTTCATTTTCTGTTCTAAGAATATAAAAATTATTTTTCATACAGATTAAAGTTAAAAATGTGTTCAATAAATTTGTCAATCAATGTATTTTGATTTAATTTTAAATTACTGTACAAAGTAAAATTGTTAATTTCCTGCATAAGATTTATTTATAAAAGATATGTTAATATGACTAAATAACATTTTTAATGTCTCATGGATATTAGCAGCTAAAAAAATCAACAAGTAACATTGTTAAACAAAGTAAAGGCAGTCTTGTCTAGGAGTTTAGTTGACAGAAGCTCACAAGACTATTCACCATATTTCCAACAATGTCACCATCTTTTTGAAAGACAGCTTATAAAATGAAAGAAAGAAAAACACAAAACACAAACACATCAGCATCCATGATGTTCAGAAACATATATACATGCTCAGAATTGTCAAATAATGGAAAATACCATATTGGTTACTAGCTGTCAGGATACCGCTTCCTTCAAAATTCCATGCTTAATGAAATTTGTCAAGACTATTCCTGACATTCCTGTGCACCCTTTCCTCTTTGTGGCTCTTTTACTGCTGACTTTTCCATCATTTTGTGTCTCATTCTGTGTACTATACATACATTTATGGCTATCATTGTTGTCTTTCCTACTTGACTTATTTATTTCTTTATTGCCCACAGGAGGCTAAACATAGAGGGGACAAACAAGGACAGACAAAGGGATTAAGTCGATTACATCAACCCCAGTGCATAACCGGTACTTATTTCATCGACCACCAAAAGGATGAAGGGCAAAGTCAACCTCAGCGGAATTTGAACTCAGAACATAACAGCAGACAAAATATCACTAAGCATTTCGCCCAGCATGCTCACGATTCTGCCAGCTCACCACCCTAAACTTATTGCTGCTTTCTGTCCCCTGTTTTACCCTTTTCTGGCCAGTTGTTTGGCACCAGAGCATTGTATACAATAAACTCATTATTAAATCAATGAAAGGCAGTGAGCTGGCAGAATAATTAGCACACTGAGTCAAAAGCTCAGTAACATTTTGCCTGTCTTTACATTCTGAGTTCAAATTCCACTGAGGTGGAATTTCATCCTTTCAGGGTCAATAAAATAAGTACCAGTTGAAGAATGGGGTCAATATAAGCGACTGACTCACTTACCAAAATTGCTGGCCTTGTACCAAAATTTGAAATCATTATTAAATCATTGATCCAAAATATATATTAGAATGCTGGAGCATGATCATTACCAGCGTTGTCTTACTGGCACTTGTGCCGGTGGCACGTGAAAAACATTCGAGTGAGGTCATTGCCAGTGCCGCTGGACTGGCCCCTGTGCAGACGGCACGTAAAAAACACCATTTTGGGTGTGGCCATTGCCAGTACCACCTGACTGGCCTAAGGATATTACTTTTATAGGCACAGGAGTAGCTGTGTGCATAGACATAAATATAATTGTGTGGTAAGAAGCTTGCTTCTCAGCCACATGGTTTCAGGTTCAGTCCCACTGTGTGACTCCTTGGGCAAGTGTCTTCTACTATAGCCTCAGGCC
>NC_068981.1:182451042-182457402 GCF_001194135.2 Octopus bimaculoides | reverse complement strand
TCCTTGGGCAAGTGTCTTCTACTATAGCCTCAGGCCAACCAAAGCCTTGTGAGTGGATTTGGTAGATGGAAACTGAAAGAAGCCCATCGTATAGACATGTAAAAGCACCATCCGAACGTGGCCGATGCAAGTACCCACTGACTGGCTCCCAGGTCAGTGGCTCATAAAAGGCACCATCCGAACGTGACCAATGCCTGTACCCACTGACTGGCCCCTGCTAGTGGCATGTAATCCAAACATGGCCAATGACAGTACTCCCTGACTGGCCCCTGTGCCAGTGGCACGTAAAAAGCACTGTCCGAACGTGATCAATGTCAGGCCCGCCTGGCTGGCTCTTGTGCTGGTGGCACATAAAAAGCACCCACTACACTCTCAAAGTGGTTAGCATTAGGAAGAGCATCCAGCTGTAGAAACATTGCCAGATCAGATTAGAGCCTGGTGCAGCCATCTGGTTCGCCAGTCCTCAGTCAAATCGTCCAACCCATGCCAGCATGGAAAGCGGGCGTTAAACGATTATGACGATGAGTTCCTCTTCTACTATCAAATAACAACTGCAAAGGACAATATTAGTGAGATCATAAGAAGTGTATACAAATAGATAGAACTAAACAAAAAACAATCACATTATTGTTTTCTTTAGATTTATTTAAGAAACAAAGACAGCTGGAATACTTTTGATCAGAGCAGAAGAGAAGATATTTTAGGTTTGTTTGACAAGCATTGCTTGAGACTAATCAATGAAAACGAAAGCAACAGAAAAAAAAAAGACAAAAACGACAACAACAACTACCCAGGCACTTCATGCTGATTAGCTGCTTCTTCTTTCACTGCAGCTGCTTCCATGTCTCTTGCTTCTTCTTGAGAGACACTCTCTTGAACTGTGTTATCAATAAGCTTCCTGCTTTCCTCACAGTAGTGTCTTGGTGCCCAATTATCAATTTCTGGTCGCACGGGTTCTAAAAGTTGAAGTTTAAGAAAAGAAAAAGGTAAATTAAAATCACAAGATGTATTTACGATAGGATTTCTTATTGGAAAGAGATCAAGGTTGAGAAAGATGCAGGATAAATTTGAACATGTAGCCTAGCTAACTAAAGTGAGTTTCACTTAGGGGCAGCCTTCCCCTCCTTATCCCTCTATACAGGCTTATACAGCAGGCCTGAAAATGATGCCGCCTTAAAAACAGCACTCTAGATAAACCACTCCCATCACTCCCCCTCCAGCTATGTTACTGATTGGGCCCTTTTTTAAAAAATTTGTTTATCACTTAGAGAAAGAAGGGACAGTGCCAATGACCTTCTTTAAGGCCCCAAGTAAGGTGAAAGGGAGAGAGAGAAGGAACATGTTACCTTCAGACTGGAGGCCCAGCTTCCACACAACCTTCATCCACCAAATTTTACTCACAAGCTTTTAGTTGACTCAAGGGTTATAACTGAAGACACCCATGCTAGGTATTGTGTTGTGGGATTGAATCCCAGACTACATTCAAGCTTCCTATTGTTGGACATTTAGTCAATAACTTGTCTTTCAGAAATCAGCAGTATTTATCAATGAGGGTTCAACCATATTGTCTTGTAGATGAGACACAATAAGATCACACTCATCTTCCAACCACACCCGCATGAAATGCTGAGATCAGTTATACAAGTTAGCTAAACACTGGTCTGTTGTATAGTGCTGCCACCTCTTATAGTTGTCAGTTAGTTGTATCATTTGGTACAGACTGAGAGTTAGTTGGATTGGCTTATTTGAGGATTAACTGGCAAAGTGGGCCACAGACACCACAGTACAGTACTGGAGACAAACTATCAACTTCATGGTTGATTATTTTGGACTTTAATAATTCAGACATCCATGTACTTTTCCAGTATATTAATGGTACTTAGTATTGGTAATATTCTCTTCTGCTTTAGGCACAAGGCCCAAAATTTTGGGGGAAGGGGTCAGTCGATTAGATCAACCCCAGTACACAACAGGTCCTTAATTTATCGACCCCAAAATGATGAAAGGCAAAGTCGACCTTGGCAGAATTTGAACTCAGATGTAAAAACAGACAAAATACCACTAAGCATTGTGCCCAGCGTGCTAACGTTTCTTATTTCTTTATTGCCCACAAGTGGCTAAACACAGAGAGGACAAACAAGGACAGACAAAGGGATAAAGTCGATTACATCGACCCCAGTGCGTAACTGGTGCTTAATTTATCGACCCCGAAAGGATGAAAGGCAAAGTCGACCTCGGTGGAATTTGAACTCAGAACGTAGCGGCAGTCGAAATACCGCTAAGCATTTCGCCCGGCGTGCTAACGTTTCTGCCAGCTCACCGCCTTAGTACTAGTAATATTAGTGGAACTGAGGATAATGTGAAGTCAATTCTGGAAGGATGTGAAGCAGGTTTCTTAAAGTATTATGAGGGTGCATGGCTTAATGGCTAAGGTATTCGGCTCATGATGATAAGATCATAAGTTCAATTCTCAGTAGTGTGTTTTTTGTCCTTCAACAACACATTTTATTTCATGCTGTTCCAGTCCACTCAACTGGAAAAAAATGAGTTGTACCTGTATTTAAAAGGGCCAACTCCATCACATTTTGTGTCATGCTGAACCTGTCTGAGAACTACATTATGGGTATGTATGTCTGTGGAGTGTTCAGCCACTTGCTCATTAATTTCATGAGCAGGTTGTTCTGTTGATCGGATTAACTAAAACAAGTGTTGCTGTAACTGAAAGAGTACCAGTTGGTCAGTCAGGCTAAAGGTATTAAGGTATTTTATGTATTGTATTTGATCTGACACTCCACCATGTAGAAAGATTTTGACTGAGAGGGGGAAATGATTGAATTGGTAGGTGATAGGAGCACCAGTTTAACCATGAGTACTCAAACCGCTGTAGGTGTTTCATTTTGTATTACAATCATCATCTACAACTGCCAAATCCTGGAGGGTAGACTGTTCATCTGACATTCTCTTTCTTTTGGAAATTCAAATTATATCAGTGGAGTCCCTATCCTTTCTTTCTGACTATGCAGGCATTGTGTATGGTCCCCCCAGGACTCTCAGTAGGCTATCAGTGCAGCATGGTTAATTTTCAATGCAGCAAAGCATAAGGTGAAATATATAGAGAAAGAGAAGAAAGAATGAAAGCAAGAGAAAAGAAAGAAGAATTAATTCAGTAACTGATTTGTACTTTATTTATTAGTCACAGAACGATGAATGCTAAAGCTGAGCTTTACGGGATTTCAACTCAAAACAGACAGCCAAGTGTATTACAACAAAGTAATTACTATAGCTCTTTTGTGATCTGGCCCTTCTGATTTTTCACAGAATAACTACAGTGTTTATTCAATGTTCTAACTATTCTATGTAATTACAGAATAAATAATGTTTGTTCCTAATGAAACAGCTGTTGGAATATTCAAAATTGGAATATAAACAGTGTGTGGAATTTAAGCTTTTCTTCTTTTTTATTTTAAATATGTTGCTTTGTAATACTATTTTAGCTGATTATTCACCATTTCAATCACACACTTAATTTCACATTGCCTCAGTTCTCCTAGTTCATGTAAATAAGTACCATATAGTTTGTGAATGTTAGCTGGGATAGACTGACATTTTTCAGAGGGAGATTCATCTCTAATTTACTAATCATTTTCTTATCAAAAATACTTTGCTCTATATTTCTATTAATTTTAAAAACAATCAAGAGTTTTGTCAAATAATTAAATCTTTCATAATTTCTATATTAAGCTGGTAATTTTAACCTAACTTCACAAATGAAGGTTTCTTGCATAAAATTATGACATAAAATATTCTTCCCATATAAATATAAGAAATGGGTGTGGAATAGGGAAGATAAAAATTTGGATCTTTACCTTCACTTGAAATCCAACCAGGTTGCAAAGTAGGACTTACTTGGGATTCATCACGTCTTAGGAAATTCCACTGAAATAAATGGAAAATATTACATCTTATTAATTAAATATTTCACTCTTGATGATTGGGTAAATATAGTTTTTAGATTAATTTAAATAAATTTAATTCAAATAAATTACATATTGAAATTACATATAATTATGGAATAAATAATGTTTGTTCCTAATGAAACAGTTGTTGAGCAAAATTAAAGTATAAACTGTATGTGTAATTCATGTGTTTATTTTAAATATGTTGCTTTGTAAGATCATTTTAGCTTGTTATGTACATACATGTAAGTTACTTCTACCTGGATGTACTGCAATGTAATGATATGTTGGAGTTTAACAACCTTTCATTAATTGAGCTCTTAATAAGTGTGAACTTAATTTTTCATGTTAATCAGCAGTTCTCTATATGGATATATTATAAATAATTTGTTTCTATAAACTTACAAGTTATTTGTTTCTCTTTTATTCTCTTTTACTTGTTTCAGTCATTTGACAGTGGCCATGCTGGAGCACCGCCTTTTAGTCGAGCAAACCGACCCCAGGACTTATTATTTGTAAGCCTAGTACTTATTCTATTGGTCTCTTTTGTCGAACCGCTAGGTTACGGGGATGTAAACACACCAGCATCGGTTGTCAAGCGATGTTGGGGGGACAAACACAGACACAGACACACACACACATGTATATACATATATATGACGGGCTTCTTTCAGTTTCCGTCTACCAAATCCACTCACAAGGCTTTGGTTGGCCTGAGGCTATAGTAGAAGACACTTGCCTAAGTTTCCACACAGTGGGACTGAACCCAGAACCATGTGGTTGGTGAGCAAGCTACTTACCACACAGCCACTCCTAAACTAATAAATAGTTAATATGACTTAATCAAAATACAATAAAATCTGTTTCAACACACAATTTCAGGCCAAATATGTAACTAAAGATCTGGATGATATGATTAATGCAGGAAATTGAAAACTAGAGTTGTGAGAGAATGGGAAACATTTTAAGAACTCTTCCCTAGTTAGAAATGAAAGCCTATGCAGAAAAGATATGCCTTATATATCATCATCACCGTTTTAACATTCACGTTTCCATGTTTGTATGGGATGGATGGAATTTCTTGAGGCAGAATTTCTATAGCCAGATACCCTTCCTATCACCAATCTTTACCTGTTTCCAAATAAGGTAATATTTCCCTATGACCAGACATATTTCCCTGGATGATTGCAAATGAAGGACAGTGTTTGTATGACAGTGACACTTGTTTACAAGTATCAGATGAAGTCAAGGCAAGGAGACAGCAACACATACACACACACACATATAGATGACAAGCTTCTTTCAGTTTCCATCTACCAAATCCACTCACAAGGCACAAGGCTTTGGTCAGCCCATAGCTATAGTAGAAGACACTTTTCCAAGGTGCAGTGCAGTGAAATTGAACACTAAACTATGTGACTGGAAAACAAATTTCTTACTGCACAGCCACATCTGTGCCTATAAGTCATGCTTGCAGACATTTTAATTTAATATTGACATTTTTTACAACAAGAATTACACAAATTAATAGTTGGCGCTTTAACCATTTAATTTCAAAAAAGCATTTGACAAATTTATGTTCTAAACTTATTTTAGTTATAAAAACAATTGTCAGCAACTTGTTATTTCTCATTATTCTGTTTCAGTAGTGTTGTGGAATGGAAGTAAACATACAATGACTTATTCATTCAGTAATCTGGGTGTTCCTTTATTGATTTAGAACTTATAACATGTGTTGCCTCTTTTTAGACTTAAACAGGGAGTTTATTTAAAGAGAAACAGCTGGTACAGTGAGCAGGTTGAGTGTTTATTTAGAACAAAAAAGAACATTTTTTAGCACCCTAAGGGAAGACTTAAAGTCTATAAGAACCTGTGCTGAAAAAAAAAAAAAACTAAAATAAATCTCTTTTCTCTTTTACTTGTTTCAGTCATTTGACTGCGGCCATGCTGGAGCACCACCTTTAGTCGCGCAAATCGACCCCAGGACTTATTCTTTGGAAGCCTAGTACTTATTCTATCGGTCTCTTTTGTCGAACCGCTAGGTTACGGGGATGTAAACACACCAGCATCAGTTGTCAAGCGATGTTGGGGGACAAACACAGACACACACAGACACACAGACATATATACAACGGGCTTGTTTCAGTTTCCATCTACCAAATCCACTGACAAGGCTTTGGTCGGCCTGAGGCTATAGTAGAAGACACTTGCCCAAGGTGCCACGCAGTGGGACTGAACCCAGACCCATGTGGTTGGTAAGCAAGCTACTTACCACACAGCCACTCCTGCACCTTTAATTTTTATGTATGTATGTATCTTTAATTTTATGTATGTAGCTTAAATCAAATACGTATGTATGTATATATATATATATATATATATATATATATATATATATATATAT
>NC_068981.1:182448862-182450777 GCF_001194135.2 Octopus bimaculoides | reverse complement strand
ATATATACATATATATATATATATATATGCTAGCTTAAAAACTACACTCCGTGTGGACTTTTAAGCTAGCTCCCACTGACAGCTAATTGGGCCTGCAGCTCAAAACTAAAGTGAACTAAATAGTATAACTAAAATACGTCTATAATGGCTACATGTCCTGGTGGTGTTTGAGCAGACCTTAAGGACAGATGAGAATTAATTCTGCAATTCTATTGTTCCAGTCCCAAGATGGATTCCAACTGTTGGCCAATTTGTCCCAAAGTTCTTATCTCAACCGTCATTTATGAATGTCATTTATCACTCCCTTGACCTCTGACATCATCTGACAAACACCAACCAGGATGGTGTGAAGCAGCCAAGCTTTACCTGCTAGAAATAGCAACCCAAATACGTTTGAATCAGATCCCATGGTGGATGTCCAAGAACCAAATGATGGGCAGATTTTCAATCCTGGGATCATTCTGATTCCAAAAAGGTATAATATGTCTATGTAGAGCAAATGTAGATTGAGATAGAGGGGACAGACAGGTAGAATTTTGCTTTAATTGTGTGTGTGTGTGTGTGTGTGTGTGTGTGTGTGTGTGTGTGTGCATGTGTGTGGCTTAAGATCTTAATGAGTGAAGAATTAAAATGTTTACTTCAACTAATAATGTTAAAGCTTCTATAGCAGCATTGACTGTATAGGGCAGAAGCTGTCGTTCCAAGTAAATATCATATGCTTTATTAAGCACAATATTAACAATGTCTTCTACTATCTCGCTGGCATAATCTTCATTTTTGTACCCTTCTTGTAGTTCTAACCTGGCGAATAAAAGAAAAAAAAGAAAAAGAAAAAAAAAACTAGAAAGAAATCACTCGGATGTTTACAAATGATGTGAAAGACATTTTTCTGTGTTAAATAATAATAATGATAATAATAATAATAATAGTAATTATAATAATAATAATAATAATAATAATAATAATAGAAAAGTTGATACCAGATAACATTGACAGTCAAAGGTTTTGGGGTGACATCTGGAGCAAAGACAAGGAGCACAAGAAGGATGCTGAATGGTTGCAAAAACTGAAACAAACAGTAATCTGCCCCAAACAGGCAGAACTAGTCATTTCAGTTAGGGAAGTGAAGGAGATCAGCAAAAAAATGAGCAACTGGAAGGCCCCGGCACCAAACAGAGTTCAAGGCTACTGGATCAAAAGATTTGGTGAATGTCATGCACGAATAGCTGTGCAACTCAACACCTTGTTAAATGCTGACCAAGTAACACCAGAATGGTTGACGTTGAGTAGAACAGTGCTGTGCTTGAAAAACATCGAAAAAGGCAATACGGTAGACAATTGCAGGCCGATATCCTGTTTGCCACTTATGTGGAAGTTATTGACTGGAATACTTGCAGAGTCAATGTATGAACATCTGGTAAAAAATGGAGTCCTGCCACATGAGCAGAAGGCTTGCAAGCGTAAGTGTAGAGGTACCAAGGATCAACTGATAGACAAAACTGTAGTTAGAGACTGCAAGAGGAGGAAAAGTAAGTTAGCCATGTCATGGATCAACTATAGTAAGGCGTACGATATGACCCACATTCTTGGATAATGGAATGTATTAACCTATTTGGGAAGTGGCTCCCCTGGTTTTTGATCTTAACTGATTGGAAGTGTTATCATGTACATTGTTTTGTCTTGGTATAAAAGATGGGCTACAGCAAATATTCTGCTCAATACCACAGATTTGCTTGTCAGTTGTTTGACCTTAACCAGTTGAGCATGTCCCTTGGTGGCTGACGATATGTGCATCTCTAATTACGAGCAGAAGTAGTGGGGGAGCATCATAGCCATGTGTTGAGAAGAATTCTTTGGGGTTTGAATAATTCACTTTTGGAAACATGGGTGTTTTGCTCAACATCCTTAAACAAAC
>NC_068981.1:182445162-182448797 GCF_001194135.2 Octopus bimaculoides | reverse complement strand
ACCTGCAAGGTCATGCGCTGTCTATCTTGATATGAGATCACCATGTCGCACACATATGGTTGTTATGCATGTACTTGGCGTACCCTTATCAGACGAATAGTCATGATGGATATACTGGGCTTCGTATATTTTACCCCAGTGTCACTTTGATGGCATGCACTGCTTTCTCACTCAATAATAATAATAATAATAATAATCCTTTCTACTATAGGCACAAGGCCTGAAATTTGGGGGGAGGGGGCAAGTTGATTGGATTGACCTCCAGTACACTACAACTGGTACTTAATTTATCAACCCTGAAAGGATGTAAGGCAAAGTCAACCTTGCCAGAATTTGAACTCAGAACGTAGTGCCAGATGAAATACTGCTAAGCATTTCACCCTACCATCTTTCCGCCTTAATAACGACGACGACAATAATAATAATAATAATAATAATAATAATAATAATAATAATAATAATGGGACTTTGATTTCCAGACAGACAAAGTGTTAGAGCACCGAAGACTGGATATAGTAACCTTTAGGAGGGACAAACAAGAGTGCCTAATAATCGACGTAGCAGTGCCTGGGGGTCAACATATCATCATGAAAGAAAGAGAAAAAGTTGATAAATATGGTGACCTGAGAATTGAGATCGCTAAGATGTGGCAGCTACGAGAGTCAGACATAAAGGTTATCATTATTGTCATCGGAGCATTGTGTTCAATACCCCCCAATCTGCAAAAACATCCGAAAACCTTAGAAATAACCTACAATCAAGATGTATTGCAAACGTCGGCACTACTTGGAACTGCACGCATATTGCGTAAAGTACTGTCTGTCTGAAGTCCTTGTTGTGACTTGACAAACAGTATAAAACCCCGGTAGACACAATATCTTCAATCAACAACTTCACGATATTGTATACTGTGCGACATCTATAGTAATAATAATGATAATGATTTTAATTTTTTGCCACAAGGTAAGCTTGGGGGAGGGGATTAAGTCAATTAAATCAGTCCCCCAGTGCATAACTGGTACTTATTTAATCGACTCCAAAAGGACAAAAGTCAAAGTTGACCTTGGTGGAATTTGAACTCAGAATGTAATAATGGGCAAAATACCAGCAACCATTTCGCCCAGCGCACTAACAATTCAGCCAGCTCACTGCCTGTGTGTAATAATAATAATAACAATAATATTAATCATAATAATCCTTTCTACTACAGGCACAAGGCCTGGAAATTTGTGGGGAGAGTGCAAGGTAGTTTCATTGACTCCAGTACTTGACAGATGCTTATTTTATCAACCCTGAAAAGAGATGAAAGGCAAAGCTTGACCTTAGCAGAATTTGAACTCAGCACATAAAGATGGATGAAATGCCGCTAAGCATTTTGCCCAATGTGCTAACAATTCTGCCAGTTTGCTGCCTTTCAGCTGGCAGAGATATTGAATTCAAAAAGGTGATGATAAATTATCTTGTGAGATGCTACCAAGTCAGCTGCTAGACATCAAAGCTTTTATGTATTCAATGGCCAGAGAAGTCAAAGAACTTAGTGCATTACATTTAGACAAGCAAAAAAGTTATAACAATGGTACCTACCAATGCTGTTCAGTGAGTTTCCCAGGAACAATCTCAGGCAGCACAACAACTTGATGTGCAGCTTGTGCTTGTTTCCCACGTTCACCTCTTTGCTTTTGCATGCCTTACTGCAATCAAAAGGAAAACAAAATTCCAAAACCTGGAATAAAATCATGTTACTAATTATGGGGAAAGCACATTTGTGTGGATAAGAAGTTTCAGGTTCAGTCCCACAGAGGGGACACCTTGCAGAAGAGTCTCCTACTACTGCTCCATCAGATTGACTAAAAGCCTTTGGAGTGGAACTTGGTCAAAAGAAACTGTGCAGAAAGTCATTGTGTGAGCATGCGGGGTGGGGTGCAAAGGTGCATGGCTTAGTGGTTAGGGTGTTGCACTTGTGATCGTAAGATTGTGGTTTAAATTCCTGGACTGGGTGATGCATTGTGTTCTTAAGCAAAGCACTTATTTCTCATTGATCCACTCCACTCAGCTGATACAAATGTATAATCCTGGGACAGACTATAGTCCCATCCAGTGGGGGATTATACAAGCTGCAGAATCTGGGAATCTGGCCTGATGAGCCTATGGCTTGGGAAAGACTTTTGATCCTTTTGATAGATATATGTGTGTGTGTATATATATATATATATATATATATATATATATATATATCATCATCATCATTGTTTAACATCCGCTTTCCATGCTGGTATGGGTTGGACGATTTGACTGAGGACTGGTGAGCCAGAGGCTGCACCAAGCTCAATCTGATCTGGCAAAGTTTCTACAGCTGGATACCATTCCTAATGCCAAACACTCCGAGAGTGTAGTGGGTGCTTTTACGTGCCACCGGCAGGGCTAGTCAGACGGTTCTAGCAACGACCATGCTCAAAGGTGTTTTTATGTGCTACCTGCACAGGAGCCAGTCCAGTGGCACTGGCAATGACCATGCTCGAATGCTGTTTTTCATGTGCCACCAGCACATGTGCCAGTAAGGCAATGCTGGTAAGAATCACGCTTGGATGGTGCTTTTCACATGTCACCAGCATGGAAGCCAATCCATGGCCCTGGCAATGATCACGCTCAGATGTGCTTTTAACGTTCCACTGGCACTTGTGCCAATGAGGCAGTACTGTCATCAGCCATGTCAGCAATTTTGATTTACTTACACTTACAAGTAAAGTTCATTGTCCAATGAACGAGGGGTACTCATAAGTGGACCAGTTACACCCCACATTCGAATGTGCTTTTAACATTCTACTGGCAGGAGTGCCAATCAGGTGGTACTGTCATTGGCCATGTCAGCGATTTTGATTTTGATTTCACTTGCCTCAATAGGTCTTTGCAAGCAAAGTTTATTGTCCAATGAATGAGGGGTACTCATAAGTGGGGCAGTTACACCCACTGGCTTAGGCCATGGGCTATGGTCTCACTTGGCTTGTCGGGTCTTCTCAAGCAAGGCATATCTCCAAAGGTCCTGGTCACAAGTAATTGCCTCGGTAAGGCCCAATGTTCGAAGGTCGTGCTTCACCACCTCATCCAAAGTTTTCCTGGGTCTACCTCTTCCACAGGTTCCCTCAACTATTAGGGTGTGACACTTTTTCACACAGCTGTCCTCATGCATTCGCAACACATGACCATACCAGTGCAGTCGTCTCTCTCACACACCACATCTGATGCTTCCTATACATATATATATGTCACATGGCTCAGTGGTTAGAGTGTCATGCTCACAATCATGAGATAGTGAGTTTGGTTCATGGACCAAACTGTGTGTTGAGTTCTTGAGCGAGACACTTCATTTCACGTTGCTCCAGTTCACTCAGCTGTAGAAATGAGTTGCGACGTCACTGATGCCAAGCTGTATCAGGCTTTGCCTTTCCCTTGGATAATATCAGTGGCGTGGAAAGGGGAGACTGGTATGCATGTGTGACTGCTGGTCTTCCATCGACAACTTTGCCCGAACTTGTTCCTCAAAGGGTAATTTTCTAGGTGCAATCCCATAGTCATTCATGACCAAAGGGAGTTTTTAACCATTACCCTATATATATATATACATAACCCTATATATA
>NC_068981.1:182441391-182444912 GCF_001194135.2 Octopus bimaculoides | reverse complement strand
TATATATATATATATTACACACACACAAACATATAGGCACGAAATGAGCCTGACGAGATATATTTATTCAATGAGCTTACCAAAATTTAAGTTGCATGGAACCGAATGAAACTGATATTAAGTCATTTTTGTATCTATCAAATATGTTGAGAGCCACATTCTTTTGTTTGTCTACACATATATGGTTGTAAATAATAAAAAAACATTAACACCACAAGGTATCTACACAAATTTGTATTTTCTATTAAGTTGTGTTTATATGTATGAAGGGCATCCAGCTGTAGAAACTCTGCCAGATCAGATTGGAACCTGGTACAGCCATCTGGTTCGCCAGTCCTCAGTCAAATCACCCAACCCATGCTAGCATGGAAGGTGGAGGTTAAACGATGATGATGATGATAGATAGATACATACATACATACATACGTAGGTAGGTAGGTAGGTAGAGATAGATAGATAGATAGATAGATAGATAGATAGATAGATAGATAGATAGATAAATAGACACATATGTTTCTTTATTAGTCATACAGGGTCGAACACATAGGGGACAAAATACAATGTAGAGCTTTTCTTTTTGGGGAAAAAAAAATAATAAAAGAAGGATAAAATTTCAATCAAAAGGGATCGTGGAAAAAAAAAAAAAGAGAAAACGGTGATCAATAGGGATCATGTATCACAGAAATGTCATAAATGTAAAAAAGAAAACAGATTAGTTTTATCCATGGAAAGAAAAGCCTACGGAAAAGACCATGGTAACCTTGGACAATAATAATGTCATGCAAAAACATACATTACAGTAAGTGACTCTCTTTTTTTCCTTTCTTCTTCTGGCTCATAGGATTATGCTCAAGGTGGCTCTGTCATTCACATGTGCCATCCTTGCTACATTCACCCATCTTTTATTGAAACATTCACTAGACAAAACGTCCCTCTCCACTCTCACCTTCCTCTTCACGTGATACTTGAAGAAGTTGATGAGAGATTGATCAGAGAGGCAAGTGTTTGTCCTCATTCAGACGATTCCACCATACACATTTTTTTGCCATAGTCACAAGTACGATGAAAATGGCTCTTCCTTCCCGTCTGAAGGAAGGAGGCGTGACAATATTGACGATAGACTCGGCTGATAAACCGACTCGTCTCACACACAATAGCAGTCGTTCGACATAGGCCCACAGGTCAGAAATGGTTGGACACTGTACGAGTGTGTGCAGAATGGTTTCATCACTCTGACTGCATCTTGGGTAGGTCGGCCCAGTGTTTCTCAAGCAATGCCTGTAGAGCTTATCCTGAATGGGTAGTGCTTCTTGATAGCTGCCAGGCCAGGGATCTCTGGAAGTGTCCATAGGTCCTGGCACAAAAATCGTCTTGAACAGGCGGGTCAGGTATTCCTTGTCGATGCCTTGGTTTGTCCCGAGATCATCGTCATACCACCCTTCCACTAATCCCCTATAGAATGCTTTTGTGGTGGTGCAGTCATTCAAAGTCAACCCAGGACGGCATAGTTGCTCGAGAGCAACACGACACTCGCAGTGCCATTCGCCTTTCCTCAGCCTCTTTTTGATCCATGACTGTAGTTTGGTCATGGAGACGAGCTGCAGGAAAGCGCACCTCACAAACGGTGACCACACCTGTTCACCGTTGTTGTCGCAGAGAGAGGTACAAAGGTTGTGATATATATGGTCAGGTGTTGCCAAGAAGGCACAAGTAAGAATTAGGGATTGCAGTGACTGGTGAAAACCTAGGTAGAAAAATGGGGGTGGGAGATGTGGAATGCAGCAATACAGTGATCAGGGCACTGGGGGTGGGAAAGAGGATTGGAAGACAATCATAGTTTATGAAGAGGAAATGTGAGGAAGAGAAAGATGCAGTTTAGAAGAGGAAATGTAGTTTGGTTTCTTGGAGTAGCTTATGTGAAAAGTTTGCTGTTACATGTGGGTGGGACACAACTCTTCTAGCACTCAGTTTCACTGATATGGGTGGGTCTTCTTAAGAACCTTATATCACCAAACATCTTGGTCCATTGTCATTTCCTCCATGAGCCTCAACATCTTAAGATCGGTCCTCAACACTTCATCCCATGTCTTCCTGGGTCTCCCTCTTCCATAGGTACTATCCACTTTCAGTGACTGGCACTTCTGTATACAGCTGTCTTCACTCACGCATCACATGCAATCTCCTCTCCTGCATGCCACATTTAATTGCTCTTATGCCTAGCTTTTCTCTCAACACAGTTGTGATTTGCTGGTCATACATACTGACGTTGCAAATCCAATGGAGCATACTACCTTCATTCCTCTCCAGTCAAAGCCCATGTCTCACTACCATGTAATATAGCCATTCTCACACAAGCATCATACACTCTACCTTTCACTCTGAGAGAGAGTCCCTTTGTTGCCAACAGAAGGAGAAGTTCTCTGAACTTCCTCCATTCTTTTCTTATTCTACAGGGTGTCCACAAAGTCTGGGTACATAGAGATTAACACATACTTTAAGAAATTATTATTTCTTATATTTAATTGTTTATATTATGATTTTATTTACTCCCTGTACCCAGACTTTGTGGACACCCTGTAGAAACAATACTTTCAGAGTATCCACCAATGTTACTAATTTGGTCACCTAAATAGCAGAAACTATCAACTACCTCAAGAGAGCCTCCTGGGTATTTGAGTGAGTTTAAGTCCCTTGTGCTTTTAGTGCTTACATATATATTTTGTGTATGTGTGTGTGTATGAGAGAGAGAGAGAGAGAGTGAGAGAGAGCAGCTCAATCAGTCCTCCACCTTCAAGTCACCCTTCCTCCCACCACTACTACAGCTCTTCCCACTATCCCAATACCATTTTTCTCTCTTGCTGCCCAAAACCATCTCACTCACTTGTTGGCCATTCTTCATCCATTAATATTGTTCTCCACACCCACATGTTACAGTTGCCATCATCCTCTTCCCAGACCACCAAATTATCTTTCCTCATACACTAGGCCTGTTCATCACTCTACTCCTCTCCTGCAACCTACCCAAACACATCATCTCTCCTCTCCCAACTGTTAATGATATCATCATTACTGCCCTGCTGCCAGCATCACTGTAGCCTCCTTAATTCATGCACATTGTACCCCTTAACCCATTCTAACCCAGGTTTTTAATTTTGTGATTTGTCGAAATTTTGAAGATGGTTCTTTACTCTTTTACTCGTTTCAGTAATTTGATTGTGGACATGCTGGAGCACTGCCTTTAGTCGAGCAAATCGACCCCAGGACTTATTCTTTGTAAGCCTAGTACTTATTCTATCGGTCTCTTTTGCTGAACCGCTAAGTTACGGGGATCGAAACACACCAGCATCGGTTGTCAAGCGATGTGGGGGCGGGTGCAAACACAGACATGCAAATATACACACACACATACATATATATATATACACATATATACGACAGGCTTCTTTCAGTTTCTGTCTATCAAATCCACTCACAAGGATTTGGTCGGCCCGAGGCTATAGTAGAAGACACTTGCCCAAGGT
>NC_068981.1:182439069-182441381 GCF_001194135.2 Octopus bimaculoides | reverse complement strand
TCCACTCACAAGGATTTGGTCGGCCCGAGGCTATAGTAGAAGACACTTGCCCAAGGTGTCACGCAGTGGGACTGAACCCAGAACCATGTGGTTGGTAAGCAAGCTACTTACCACACAGCCACTTCACCAATCTTTACAGATATTGCCTATCTCCCTCTCCCTTTTCCCTATACCCTCTTGAAACCCCCACTTCCCTCACTGCTGCTCCTGCTACCTGAGGTGTCACCTGGACACCTCATCACCACTGCCTATCTCCTTGAAGATGCTTCTAATTCATTCTACTAAATGTGAGTAGCCATGAAGCTCCTCTACAACAACAACTTGCTCAACCCCCATCCTAACATACAGATGCAGCACCTTCCCTTTGTGGGTTTGTTGACTTGCAAGCTACATGGTGACCTCAAAAGCGCTGGTGTCATGTAAAAAGGGCCCAGTACACACTGTAAAGTGGTTGGTTTTAGGAGAGACATCCAGTCATAGAAACCATGCCAAAACAGACACTGGAGCATGATGTGGTCCTTTGACTCAGTGGATCCTTGTCAAAATCCACCCCATACCAGCATGAAGCACGAACCTTTTTTTAAGTTTTAAGTTCCTTCCCAAGTCATACAGACTCATAGGGCTGCTTTCCTGGTTTCCATGGCATATAAATTCTCCATCTGGATGACACACTGGTCAGTTACAGGATTATTCATTTTTGCCAGCTGAGTGGACTGGAGCAACGTGAAATGAAGTGTTTTTCCCAAGAACACAACACGTCACCCTGTCCAGGAATTGAAACCACAATCCTATGACCATGAGTCAAACACTCTAACCATTAAGCCATGCACTTCTACAACATGAACATTAAATGATGATGATGATAATGATGATGATGATGATGACAATGATGATGGTGACAGGCCAAAATGTTGTAAATTTTAAAAAGTTTAGTAAAACACCTGCCATCATTATTGATGGCTTGGATGCTCTAGTGACTGAAAAATTATCATAGAGATTTGATTTAATTTGCAATTCATACTGAATGGATATAAAATTTTATCTTTTAGAGATGAACACCGTAATAACTGAGAATTAAACATTTGAAATTGCCAATGTGTGAAACATTCATTTTTTTAAACAAGCAAACATTATGTCAATAAAAATAAATTACATGAGGAAACTGATATAAAAAAAAAAAAGAAAAGAAGCTGCAGTTCATTTAAGATTAGTTGGAGAGATTCATGGGATATGTTTATGATATCTGCAATAAGGCTCGTTTACTCCACTCCCTCCTATTCTTTTTAAAAAA
Organism: Octopus bimaculoides; assembly: GCF_001194135.2. Lineage (NCBI taxonomy): Eukaryota > Metazoa > Mollusca > Cephalopoda > Octopoda > Octopodidae > Octopus > Octopus bimaculoides. The sequence goes on along the minus strand of NC_068981.1, from coordinate 182,440,090 downwards.
AAAATAATAATGATGATTTTGAGATTAATTTGACTGAAAATAACACCTGAAATATTTACATAATCAAAAAAGAAAAAAAAGTGCTTTAAATTCTTTGTTGAAACTTGTATTTAATAAAATACAGTCTCTCCTTTGAATATATCAGCAAAGGAAGACACCAAATTATTGATGAAGTGTTTACCTGCACTGAAGATTAATTATTTTGAGGCCCAAATATTATCAATTCTTCCCTGTCAGATTAACCAATAGTTACTCTCAATGAGTAAGATCATGCTTTACGGAGCAGGTTTAATCATACGGAAACATGTCAACAGTTGTCACCACATCCACCAAAATTCTGACTTGCTCTCAACATCATACTACCATTCAAATTTTAAGTAGTCTTGATTTTAAAGTTAGCTCCCTTGCCTTTCTTGACACAAATTATCACGAAGGCAATGATTTTTTCCCCCCTTTTCTGCATGTGTGGTTTTAATTAATTAAAACTAATTTTTAATGAATCGATTACATTAAATACATTAGCCTCCATTTAAATATATGTGCCTCGTGCAGAAGTCATCCCTGAAAAAGTTTCTCATTTCATTATGAAAGAGTGATCTATTATTAATATTAAAAGTGTTAACATAAATATTAGACCCATTGCATATCCATGCAATTAATGTGGCTTAGTAGTTTGATATTAGAAGCCAGAAGGACAAAGATGAACTTTGCACCCAGCATACTAAAAGGGGGTGAATTTGTTAAAGGTGTCACAACAGTTACTAAAGACAGACATAGAATGCATAAGAAGATTTAGATAGCCAGAATGAAAGCATACCTTACTCTTTTACTCTTTTACTTGTTTCAGTCATTTGACTGCGGCCATGCTGGAGCACCACCTTTAGTCGAGCAAATCGACCCCAGGACTTATTCTTTGTAAACCTAATACTTATTCTATTGGTCTCTTTTGCTGAACCGCTAAGTTACGGGGATGTAAACACACCAGCATCGGTTGTCAAGCGATGTTGGGGGGACAAACACA
>NC_068981.1:182417094-182439059 GCF_001194135.2 Octopus bimaculoides | reverse complement strand
TATATATATATATATATATATATATATATATATATGATGGGCTTCTTTCAGTTTCCGTCTACCAAATTCACTCACAAGGTTTTGGTTGGCCCGAGGCTATAGTAGAAGACACTTGCCCAAGGTGCCATGCAATGGGACTGAACCCAGAACCATGTGGTTGGTAAGCAAGCTACTTACCACACAGCCACTCCTACGCCTATATACCTATTTATTTTGTATCAATTCATATTGTTATATATTGGGATGGCCATTTTTTTTTCTTGCCAAACACACACAGTATATATTTATTATTCACTTGTTTATCATCGTCGTTATTTTATGTCCATTGTCTGGAACATGACAACTAAAGACAGAATGGTGTGGGGAGATTAGACAGATACAAACAGGATAATACATAAGCCCATATAGACGAAAACAAACGACACACATACACATGCTTAAGATGAAACGGCGGGGAAAATAGAGAAATAAATAAATAAATAAATAAATAAAAGGCATGGAAACAACAGTATGGTAAGCAAACTCATACATATACACAAAACACACATACAAAACACATAGCGATACATACACACGCGTGGGCGCGCAAACGCTTGTGCAGATATATAAACACACCATAGAAAGACAGAATGGACTAAACAGAACAGGGGGAGACACGCGGGATGGAGAGTCGCTGAAGAGGTCACAGGTGTGTGACGAAAGACTTCCAGACAATGGACATAACATAAGAACAATAATAAACAAGTGTTTATTTGGCAAGAAAAAAGTGACTGTCCCGAAATATAAAAATATCTGTTTCACCCCACGATTTCAGGAATCTTGCAAAACAATTTCATAAATAAACTTTGCTACATGTATTGATAACTCTGCTCTGTTTGTTACACCCAAAACTTCGTGTGCGCGCGTGTGTGTGTGTATGTGTGTGTGTGCGTGAGTATTCATCGGAGGTCGAGGATTCATTCATTCGGTCGCTATCGTGCGATCGATTCTAAGGGCCAAAAAAGATCGCAGGCGAAGAGAAAAACTCTGAGAGACGGTGGAGTGTATCATCAGCTGCGGACAAATAAATAAAACTATTCCATATTAACTGAGTGCTTTTTTTCCTGTTTGTTTAACAAAACATATAACATTTGTCTGTATGTGAAATGGAAACTAATAATCATAGCAAAATCAATACTCACTGATATTCAAAATAGAAATGAAAGGAAGCTTTTAGCTACGCCAGATATAACCGATAGCTTAACATCCTAAGAGCAATTAATATTAATTGGGCAGAGTTACCTGTTTATAGGTCATCCCGCAGTCGATTTCTATAGCAACGGAAAAAAAGTACAAGAGAATAATAATGATAATTAGAACAAAGTTATGAAATATATAAATAATTTTTTAAAGTAAAATATATGCGTTTTAAAGCGAAACACGAAAATACATATAGTAGTTTAAATATTGTAAAATTATTATACTACTTTCAAAAGAAATGAATCCGTTACACCGGAAAAAGTTTTATTAAGTTCGTATCGTGACAACACTGCCATAACAACATGTCTTTCGCATCTGTCGGTGGTATGTGCATTAGCTGAGACCAAAAGAAAGAAAGGAAAATATTAAGAAATAAAGTAAAGGAAGTTGTGACTCAGAACAAGACACTCACACCAAAGACTAAGTACAGAATTCTTTTAAATGTTTCTATATCTACATGTTTTGCTTGTTTCTTATTTTTCTTTCACTGTATATCATTTTGGCGATCTTTTAAGAATCAGTTAGATTGTATGAAAATTTGGCGCAAACAGAGTGCGTTGTAGCTTGTAGGTTCTTAGCAGCATCAAAATTTTGTGCCTCACAGATCTGGGCTTAAATTCTGACAGAGTCGACTTTGCATTCTGTCTGCAACTGTTAAAACAAATGTCAGAAATATACTGGGGTTCACTCAAGTTAAATATAGCCATTCCCATTAAGTCCGTTTGCTTAAGCAAAAATAAATCAATACATGTGTGGAAGCATAGAGAGAGAGAGAGAGAGAGTCTGCTGTGATAGTTTGTGTTATCAAATCGAATGCGAATAGGGTTGGACTTTGATCACCTAAGGAGTCGATAAAACAAATAGTAATGAAGAGGTTCAATCAATTGACCATATATTCTGGCTCACCCCCACTATTTTTATGTTTTGAACTTAAGATTTAGATTCTACAAAATAAATTAATAAATTTTTCTCCCCGCTTGCTGTATTTTATTATCATTCATTCAAACACTCTCTCTTAATTTCCTTTAATTTATTCATTCACAGTCTTTCATACTCCTCCTTTACCTCCCTAGCCTCTCCAACTAACGGCGTTATCGTCTTCTATATTATTCTGTTATAAAATCTTTTATCAAAAAAAGAAAGAAAAAAAAAATAGAATAAGCAAATTGAAAAATAAACTGTAAGGATGTGCCTTCTGAGAGCTTTCAAGGGGATTAGTGTGGTCCCAGTTGACAAGGCAATAATCAACTCAGAAAATAAACGCTCCCTCCACTAACATAAAGGACCTCAGAAGCAAGCCGGCCAAAGATATATTTGACTACCTGTTGGTTTAGAACCGGAGTTCATATCTGCTGTAGACGTTACATTGCGTTTTTCGACAGAACCCTTGATTCTGTATTGCCGTTGCTCCAAAATGGTACCATATCATATGGGAATGTTGTTTGTGATACCCAACTGGAAGTTTGTTCATACGCTCCCATAGAATTGTCGTTATTAAAGAACTGGCACTTTAAACCCATCTTTGAACTTGAAATACCTTTGTATGATGGCAAATAAAGTTTTATGTATCGTAACATTTCAGATAATACTTTTTTTTTTATTTGATTACAGAAGCGATTGTTTGATTTATTTTTTATTTCGTTTTGTTTTGTTTTCAGCATAACATTTTTATATGCTTGTATTTAAAAAAAAAAAGACAAAGTCTTTATAACTCACACTCAAACCTGCAGAGACATTCTCAAGCAATCCTAACATGCATACGAACTATTTCTTGCATAGACATGTTTAGAAAAAGAGGGAGTGTGTTTCTTTTAGACTTGAGAAAATATAAAAATACGAGCCTATAGAAATGGTTCTTATACGTTGTGCTTCAAAATGAATAAAATATTTACGGCATACAAACTGAAGTTTTAAATATGAAGTCTTATAATTATGTTTGATTTATTGAATACAGAAACAAGTACTAAATAAGTTTTCGTAATTTAAATTATTTACACCAGAAGTAACACTACTTTCTCTAACCAGTTTTCTGTTAGTCATTATCATAATATTGTGTGTGTATTGGGTTAATGAGAGAGATGAAAGATACAAGAATTTTTAACAGTCACTACAATCGTTTCGATCCCTCATGGATGGGATACTTAGCAACTGGTTTAGGAGTGTCTATCGGTGTAGATGTGTCTCTTTGGGTAATGTAACGACAGTTCTGCACAGTATCTTCTCAGTTCGTGTAAAGAAAAGCAGCAAATTATAGGATATAACTTCATTTATACAGAAGATCAATAATAATAAAAATTCTTGTATCTTCCATTTTCCCTCACTAACCAAATACACAACAAACACTGTGAAAGTGAACATGGTTTACCAGTAAGCTACCAGGTACACACCATACGTTTTATTATCTAATAAATCCACACACATATACAGTAATCCCTTGACTATCACTGATGTTACGTTCCAAAACTTCCCACAGAAATAATTAGAATCTAAAAAAAATATAAATACCTATCAGCCACAGAAACCCTGATATACTGAGGAGTCCACAATATAAATTTACATAAGTTAACCAGAAAAATTCACAATGTACTGAGTGTGCAATAGGTGAACCGCGACATGCTGAGTGATTACTGTGTGTGAGCTCCTCTATGTTGATGACCTTGCTCTAATTACTGAGTCGCTATCAGAACTAGAGGAGAATTTTCAGGTGTGGAAGCAAGGACTAGAATCGAAGGGCCTTTGAGTCAACCTAGCTAAAACCAAAGTCCTAATAAGTAGGAAGGTAGACAAAGCACAAACCCCTTCAGGTAGATGGCCCTGCTCAATCTGTAGAAAAGGCATAGGTAGAAACTCCATAAGATGTACCTAGTGTAAGCTATGGACACATAAGAGGTGCATCAATATCAAAGGACGGCTAACTAGCAAAAAATTTTTTGTATGTGGCAGATGCTCAGGAGCAATAAACACTGAAAATGTGCAGAGAACAACTCCTGCCACATTCCAGGGAGAAAAACTAGAAGTAGTTGATAGCTTCCACTATCTAGGTGACCATCGTCTGATTGCAATCAATGCCTCTACTCATCACCTCTCTCACCTCTACTCACTATCTTTTACCTCTACTCATCACCTCTCTTACCTCTACTCATCATCTCTCTTACCTCTACTCATCACCTCGGGCTTTGTTTACTGAAGCCACTGACCATTCATTATTCTAGACATTCCTATTCTCCTAACAGTATGTTGGCTAATTAATAAAAAATCAATAACGAGTTAATTATGAAAGAGTTGGCTTAATTATCTTTATCACTGTTTCTGTTCTAGAAAGATACAAGCATCAAACGAGAACTGGTACAGTTTTGCATACATTATGCTTCATGTAAATGAAAATGGTATTGGGTTCACAAAATTTGAGAAAAAAGGTAACATAATTTCTTCCTTGTTATTTTATTTGTTCTGGGTTACTTCTCTCTGCAATAGTTTGCATCTGTTATGTGTCTGAAAACATACAATCACTGTGACATCTATTTTGGATGACAATCAAAGCTAATTAGAGCATAAGATCAAGAAGTGTACTTCTTTTGTATCTCTACAGACTCCATTCAGGTCCAGTATACGCTTGTCATATGCTCTTACATAGAGAAGTGAACACCTAATAAACATCATCATTATCTCAAAGGACACCAACTGTAGAGACTTTACTAAAGCAGATATTAAAGTGTGGTGCAGTCCTCTTGCTTGCTAACTCCTGTTGAACTGTCCAACCCATGCCAGCATGGAAAACGGTCATTTAATGAAGAAGTAGCAGTAATTAGGTGTGTCACTTCTAATCAAAATGTTTTCCTTTCTAGCAAACATTAAAAAAGATAGACACAACTTTATGATTTCAGTATTTTAGTATTATGAAAGTTATTTTACCTTTAAAAATATGTCCCCAAAATCAATAACATTTTTCAGAACTATCTCTGGAACCGAAAATTTGGTGATACAGGTCTTACAAGCTGACTAGTTTAGCAAAATCCTCAATAAACTAGGGTTAGGGTTACAGGCATACTCTAATGCATTGGCTACCTTTTTTGAGAAGCAGGTTGCTTGGTACATGACTTGTCATCAGGTGAGCTGCACTACTAAAAAAAATTCAAGGTAATTTTTCTTTAATGTGCAGTTTGCCTGTGACCATTCTAATGTCATGCTATGACTTTACTCATCATCATTATCTGGTCAGATAACTTGCTCACACCAATGCAACTCATCCATACCAGCTGTCCTGACCTGGCAATGAGGCAGGAATGTCTGGCCTGGGTTCTTGAAATATTTCATCTGCACACATCATGAAGATGATAGCAATAGTTTCATAACTGGAACGGTTAACCCTGGTTGTTGACAGTTTGTTGTCTGTTCATCTAAGCAGGTGATTCCATGTTCCTCCAAATACTGAAACTCCTGAACCAGAGCCCAAGTACTGGATTCAGCTGAAAGTTATTCCCATAAGGACCAGGCAGTTTAAAGTCCCTAGTCTTGGGTATGACTTTATTGGCCAGGCCAAATATATAAAATCAGGAATTGAAGTGTCTAATAGAAAGATTTGTTCAACTTTTATTTAGCATTTTTGTGCATTATGTATTTATCCTGTATGTAACTGCGCATGTAGTCACAATGGCCCAGTGGTTAGGGCAGCAGACTCGCGGTCATAGGATCGTGGTTTCGATTCCCAGACCGGGCGTTGTGAGTGTTTATTGAGCGAAAACACCTACAGCTCCACGAGGCTCCGGCAGGGGATGGTGGCGAACTCTGCTGTACTCTTTCACCACAACTTTCTCTCACTCTTACTTCCTGTTTCTGTTGTGCCTGTAATTCAAAGGGTCAATCTTGCCACACTGTGTCACGCTGAATATCCCCGAGAACTACATTAAAGGTACACATGTCTGTGGAGTGCTCAGCCACTTGCACGTTAATTTCACGAGCAGGCTGTTCCGTTGATCGGATCAACTGGAACCCTCGTTGTCGTAAGTGACGGAGTGCCAACAACAACAAAACTGCACTGTGAGATGAAGTAATTACAAAATGGAAAGAGAAACATTCTGCTATTCAATCATATCACATAAAACTCTGTTGCAAACAACTCTTTATCATTGTTAACTCTTTAGCATTTAAACCAGCCACATCAGGCCCATATATTCTGCATACTTTATGTTCAAATTGGGCAGATCTGGTCTTTCACACCTATCCTGCAATGTCATTTTAAAACTAAACAATCACATCATTGAAATGTCAAAGCTACAAGATAATACATGATTAATTTTAAGCAATGTGAATAAATAGGCATTACATTTGGTAAAGTAATCTGAATGCTAAAGGGTTAAACACAAATTATCATCTTGCTCAGCATTCCTAATTTTGCTTCTTTGAAAGGAATTATCTTATAATTAACTGATACAGTATCTCATTTATGTCTCCAAATTGTCTATTCCAAATATATTAATGCTGTAGATAATTAATATCGGTTATGAATGAGAAAATACAATAGAGTCTTTTGAATGAGATTTAATATATTTATAGTCTTCTCTGTTCATAGATCATGGATGGATGAGTCACATATGACATCAATCAACTAGATTTGGCTTTCATATTATATCAGCAGCTCTGCATTGTCTTAGTTCTCAATGGCTCCATTTACTTATTTCATAGTAGCTTAGTTGCATAGTACAAAATAGTAGAGAATGACTGTACTGTAAAATTAATGAAATGGCTTGCAGTGCTGAGTTTAATTTCTTCCTCAGGAAAATCTATCTCTGTCTGATTAATGTTGTAGTCAAAGAGATTTATCTTATACCTGCTAATGATTTAGAAGTTAAAGATAAGCACCGACCATATAGATCTTTGTGATATTGAAATAGGTTTAACTTCTGTGTCCATGAATATTTTGTCGTCATTGACATAGATTTATGCACATTTTATGTCTTCATTTTCAAGTTATAATAGTATTGTCTTATAATACATTGAGATTCAGTACTGATAACTGCCTTTACATTGTTTCATAAATAATATGTTTGAGTAATTTCAGGTTTCCATATATTTGGGTCTCTGGTAAGATTTGCACTCACCACTGTTTATCTCGTGCCACGTAAAATGCATTGGTGTGGGCACTGGTGTCACATAGAGAGCAACCAGTACACTCTGTAAAGTGAGTGGCGTTAGGAAGGGCATCCAGCTGTAGAAGCCCAGCCAAAATGGCCTATGGAATGTGATGTGGCCCCAGGCCATGCCAGTTCCTGTCAGGCTGTCCAACCCATGCCAGCATGGAAAATGGACATTAAATGATGATGATAATGATAATGAAGTTCCTATTCATCATTCTCACTCTCTTTTAAATGTGAATAATTATGTAGCTTCTCTATAACAAGGACCTATTTTGCCTCCCTATCTCTTTCATACTTTAACCCTTTATCTCCTAACATAAAGCTGACTCCCCCCACCCTCTCCACCTCAGGTTTCATAGTCTTGTGCATTGCATGGTGATCTCACTAGTACTAGTGGCATGAGAAAGGCACCCAGTCTATATTGTGAAGTCGTTGTTGTTAGGGTTGGCCTCCAGTCATAGAAACTGGAGTATAAAGCAGTCATTGGACCTATCAGATCTTGTCAAACTTTCAGCCTATGCCAGCATGGTCAAGCATGAAACGTGAATGTTAAATAACGATGATGACTGAAAGCTAATAAAGCATCCATCAATCACAGCTCACTGTAATTATAACCACTGAATTTTAAAGCTAAATGGACTGCTCTTTTGAATGTTATGTGTTAGTGTATAATGTAGCAGAAAAATTTCTTTCAATAAGCCCCACTTCATATTCATCTCCTACCATCTTTCAAACGATAAGAGTTAGTTTAAAATCTTTAATTTTAGAGTAGCAGTCTCCTGAAATAAAGGCAATATGGTTACAACTTGCATGCTTTAAAAATTATTAAATCAAGCTCCAACTTAAGACATGCCAGACATGTCTTAAATTCTGAACCTAAGTGTTAGTCCTTTGTGTTTATTTAGTTATCTGTGCTCTGTATAAAAAACTATAATCAAAGATATTTATATGAGACAATATTTCACAGAAACTATACTACATTTATATATCACCATCATCATCTAATGTCTATTTTCCATAGCTGGCATGGATTGGACTATATCATCATCATTATCATCATCATTTAACGTCCGCTTTCCATGCTAGCATGGGTTGGACGATTTGACTGAGGACTGGCAAACCAGATGGCTGCACCAGGCTCCAATCTGATTTGGCAGAGTTTCTACAGCTGGATGCCCTTCCTAATGCCAACCACTCCGAGAGTGTAGTAGGTGCTTTTACATGCCACCGGCACAAGGGCCAGTCAGGTGGTACTGGCAACGGCCACACTCAAATGGTGTTTTTTATGTGCCACCTGCACAGGAGTCAGTCCAGTAGTGCTGGCAACGACCTCGCTCGAATGTTCTGTTCACATGCCACCGGCACAAGTGCAACGCTGGTAACGATCACACTCAAATCGTGCCTTTTACGTTCCACCAGCACGGAAGCCAGACAGCTGCTCTGACAGTGATCCCGCTCGGATGGTGCTGTTAGCGCTCCACTGGCATGGGTACTAGTCATCGAATTTGGTTCAGTTACGATTTCACTTGCCCCAACAGGTCTTCGCAAGCAGAAGTTAGTGTCCAATGAAGGAAGGTTGGCATGAGTGCCAGTCGTTGAATTTGGTTCGATTTCGATTATATGTATGTGTGTTTGTGTTTGTCCCCCCCACATTGCTTAACAACTGGTGTTGGTTTGTTTTTGTCCCCATAACTGAGCAGTTCAGCCAAAGATACTCCCACTCTATCTTCCAGTATCCATGTAGCTCCTCTACAGCAACAAACCTGTTTTGCTCTGGCTCCATCTCTCCCTGGGGTTGATTCAAAGTGGTGTCCCAGCATGGCCACAGTCCTGTGATTGAAAGAAAAGAGGATAAAAGATACCTTGTAATTTCTGCACAGATTATCAATTAACACTATTCCTCTTCACCTACACCTCATCCCATCAAAAATAGTCAATATTTCAATTTGAATTTCTATTTCCAGAGTCAAAACCTAAAAATTATATGAATGAAAACCTGAAGAAAGTTCATCAGATTCAAAAGTTAGTGAGATCAAAAACACTTGAAAGTCATGAAGCACCCAAAGAGTTATGGAAGTCAAAAAAATTTCATGATGTTCCATCAAGGTTTAGAGGACAATTACAGGTATGAAGAATAAATATTATCCACCTCCTCTTCATCATCATCATCATCATCATCATCATCATCACTTTAACGTTCACTTTTCCATGATTGCATGGGTTGGACAAAGTTTGTTGAAGGGAATTTTCTAGTCAGATGCTCTTGTTGTCGTTTTCAAACAAGGTAATATTTATTTGCAGCCAGACATGTTTTTTCATGGAATATTGGAAGTGACTGACTCTGCTTCCATGATAGCGACACTCATTTACAACTATCATGTGAATGTCAAGACAAGGAGACACGCACACACACACACACACACACACACACATGCACACACACACGCACACACACACGCACACACACACACATGTGATGAACTTCTTTCAGTTTCCATCTATCAAATCCACTCACAAGGCTTTGGTTAGCTTAGAGCTACAACAAACGAAAGACTCTTATCCAAGGCGCCACACAGTGGGTCTGAACCTGAAACCATGTGGTTGGAAGCAAACTTCTTAACCACACAGCCATGCCTGTGCTCAATATAATTACTGAAACTCTCATCAAATAAAGAATGCTACTACTACTCAAATTCCTTACCAACAACCATCATGTAGTTGTCTCTCACTCCTACCACTCTGGTTCTCTTACTCTTTCCTATCTCATCTTGCTCTGGCTTACTTTCCTTCCACTTGCGTAGAAATACTTTGCCTCCTCTCAAGTTGGTAACCTTTATTAGCCATGTTTTCACACCAACAAGAAATTTGTAACAATCACTACATATATTAGCAATATTAACTTCACCCATTTATCTCTATCCTTAAGCTTTACAAGTCCTAAAAAGATTATGAGTACTGCATCTTCTCAGAATAACAAATTTAAAGAAATTAAAGCTGGATCATGTTTTTTCTACAATGCTGAACAAACAATTTCTTCCCATATTCAATCTTATATTTTTCTGAAATTCTTTCTTTTGTAAATATTCCTGTTGCTTTGATATGTATTACAGAAAGAACCATCAGCACCTGGAAATTTTTTGCGGGCTCATTCACGATCAGGACCTCCAACTAGATTATCAAATGAGAAAGAGTCAGTGGAAGTTCCATTTGAGAAACTAAGTCTAACCTCTGTTGATGATCAAAAACAAGTATGTTTGCACTTTTACTTTACTTTAAGAATTAAAAATTGCCTTCTATTTCTTTTTCTTATAGTCCACACTGTAAAGTGGTTGGCATTTGGAAGGGCATCCAGCTGTAAAAACCATACCAAAACTGACCTTGCCTGTGTTTGTACCATGTACAAAGTGCTCAGTTTACCCTGCTGGGTGGTTGATGTTAGGAAGGGCATCTAGCTATAAAAACCGTGCCAAAACAAATACAGAAGTCTGGTGCAGGCTCCTGCCTGGCCAGCTCATGCCAGTATAGAAGGCAGGTATTAAACGATGATGATGAAAATATATAACCTAAATCAAAGTTGATATGCTATTATTTCTCCTCCCATGAAGGATACTCATGATCAATATCTTATGATTGTACATTCTACACTCTCGGAGTGGTTGGCGTTTGGAAGGGCATCCAGCTGTAGAAACTCTGCCAGATCAGATTGGAGCCTGGTGCGACCTTCTGGCTTGCCAGTCTTCAGTCAAATCGTCCAACCCATGCTAGCATGGAAAGCGGACGTTAAACGATGATGATGATGATGATGATTTGCTTTCCATGCTGGCACAGATTGAACAGGTTGTTAGAGCTCACATAGAAAAGTCAGAGAATCACATTTCACTCCTAAGTTTCATTTCTTTGGGGTAAGGGTGGCAGTGACTTGGTTTCTACAACTAGACGCCCTTTCTATCACCAACCACTTTACAGCATATACTGGAAGCATTATATTGTGGCCCCAGCACTTGAGAGAGATTGTCGTGATTTCAGCAAGACTAAAAGGGCCTCTCCATTTCCCCCTCACACACAACACACTCGACAACCACCACACACACTAAGCAAAGTGTACTGGGTGCATTTATGATGGCATTAGCACTAAAGAAGATTGACAAAATTAAAGGATCCCTTATCCTCACATTTCTGTTCACTACAGGTTGTCCCAAGTGGAATTATAGTGGTCCTAACACATATGAAAGGTAGTTTTTTTTTCTTTTTGTCTTGCAGTGAAGCTACATACATACATCATAACAGCTCCTCTTCATAAACAAGGAAGACATCAACATTTTATTAACTAATCTGGTCTATAGCCCAGCTTTAGTAATTTCCTGTTTTTTCACTAATTTATGAGAGGTTTGAAATTCTGAAGCTTTTAGGCTATGCAAAAAAAAAAAAAAAATGAGAAAAAACATCAAAAACAAAATCATGTATTAAATTCTCAAATATCTGTTATTTCTTACCAGAGAGGTAATGTGAACTCACAATTAGGGTAATCAATGAAATTGTGATAGTATGGCTTTATATTGAGAGAGTGGAAAGCCTGTTAAGTTGATAAATCCTAGATGACTGGTTAACAGTTCACATCCCATTTGCCATTGTTGCTCTGTGTCCCACACATAATCAAAGCACTAAACTTTCATTGGCTCAATTCAGTTCACTGTTAATAGCTATTGATTATTGTGTGTGTGTATTGTTAATTACTAGAAGAAGCTGGAGCACTATATAATTTATTTTGTTTGCTTGTAGTGCTGAACTCAGATCATTATTGTGGGTCTGCTTAGCCAGTAAGTCAAGGAAGCTTGTGTCCAAGTATTAAACCCAGGGTCCATTTGACGCTTAGGAGTCCTCATAAGGTTTCATTATTAAAATTTATGTTCAATAAATTGTTTATACTTCTCCAATACACAAAATATATTAAAAAATGAATATAATTAGTCTATAAATTATTATTTCTCACAGAACTTTTAGCAACTTCTCAGAGAACTCCTTGTGATCTTTGGTGGAACACAATATTCTCAGGAACTCTTGATGGGAAATGCTTGTGTAGAGAATCTCTGGAGATGTAATTTCTTAATTAAGAAAACAATACAACTACAGTGAGTTGCCTAAGTAAAACAGGAAAATGTGAAATTGATTTTTCTATTTTGTGAAGATTGTTTTCAAAAAGTTATTTTTTTTGTCATCAAATAGACAGAACTACTTAGAAAAGATGTAGATTTTGTCAAGCGGAATAGTCGGGCAGCAAAACATCACCAACAGGTACGACCTCCAAGTTCTCTGCGGGAACTTGATGCTAAAAAGAAAACAGAAGAAGATTTTAACAAATACAAAAAAGGTGTTATCCCTAAATAGTAAGTACTATACTTTTCTCTTTTATTTCTCTCTCTCTCTCTCATATTCACCTTGTACCTTGACCTCACATCTCTCTCTCTCTCTCTCTCTCTGGAGAAGCCATTTATTCACCTCTTCAACAAGACACTTGCTCCCATCCTTCTATCATACTTTCATATCCCTCAATACTATACCCCACTCAGTTAAGGGATCTTGTCTTGCGAGTACTTGGTGATCTCTCAAGTGCTGGTGCCATGGAAACAGCACCTAATACCCTCTGTAAAGTGGTTGACACAAAGAAGAGAATCCATCATCATCATCATCATCATTTAATGTCTATTTTCCATGCAGGTACAGGTTAGGTGGTTTAACTGGAGCTGGTAACTCAGAGAGCTGCTCCAGGCTCCAGTCATGTTTTGGATTGGTTCGTATGGCTGGATGCCCTTCCTAACACAGTGTTCCTTACAAAGTGTACTGGATGTCTTTTACATGTCACCAGCATGGGTGCCCTTTTATGTGTCACTCATACAGATGCCCTTTTATGTGTCACCAGCATTGGCCACAACCACAATTTCACTTTGCTTTACATGTCTTCTCAAGCACAGCAAATCACCACCTGTGGAAACTATACCAAAGTAGACATTGGAGCTCAGTGCAGGGACATTAGGAGCAAGTGAGATCGAAACTGTACCAAATTCAATGTCTGGCACCCGTGCCAGTGGAGTGCTAACAGCACCATCCGAGCGGGATCACTGCCAGAGCAGCGGTCTCGCTTCCGTGCCTGTGGCACGTAAAATGCGCCATTTGAGCGCGATCATTTCCAGCTTCGCCTTACTGGCACTCGTGCCGGTGGCATGTGAACAAAACATTGGACTGACTCCTATGCAGGTGGCACGTAAAACCACCATTTGAGCGTGGCCGTTGCCAGTACTGCCGGACTGGCACGTAAAAAGCACCCACTACACTCTCGGAGTGGTTGGCATTAGGAAGGGCATCCAGCTGTAGAAACTCTGCCAGATCAGATTGGTGTCTGGTGTAGCCATCTGGTTCGCCAGTCCCCAGTCAAATCGTCCAACCCATGCTAGCATGGAAAACGGACGTTAAATGATGATGATGATGATGATGGTAATTTCATCAACTTTTACCCTCTGTTTTTCAGTTATTTCCAAAATTAGAATGTGTTTCAAGGTTATACAAATTCAGACCTTTGCATATTACACTGGATCAAGTCTGTTCCTATTCAAAAGCCATGTCTATTCATGCTGAAGTAAACTTTGTCCATTATGAAATCAATAAACTCAGTACCTGACAAAGCACTGGGGTTACTATGTTCAGCTAAAACCCTTGAAGGCAGTGCTCCAGCATGGCTGCAGTCCAAAGACTGAAACTAATAAAAGAATGAAAGAATAACCAGGCAACCACGATGTGGTCATCATCATCATTTAACATCCATCTTTGCTGGCATAAGTTGGACAGTTTGACTGGAGCTGGTAAGCCAGAGGGCTGCACCAGGCTCCAAGTGTCTGTTTTGGCATGGTTTCTACAGCTGGATGCCTTTCCTAATGCCAACCAATTTTTACAGAGTGGATTGGGTGCTTTTACACAGCATCAGAACTGGTACTTTTTATGTGGCACCCACACTAGTGCAGAAGGCACTAATAATTTGAAGTAGCAAAATAATAAATTACACTTGAATTTTAAAATAATCATAAGTTGAGACTTGTTTCATAAAACAGCTATATTGTTATATTAAGTTACACCACTATATACCTAATGTCAAACCAATTCAGTGCAATTGTGAGCTTTGAGGCAGTTGTATAGCATTCTAACTACTGAATAATGTGGTTTTAGGTGTACTGAAACTGCATGAAAGACATGAATGTCATGTCTGGAATATGTTTGAACATGAGGCTGAGCTGAGGACAAAACATCAGCTATAAGATATTTGTCTTAAAATTTTCTAAATTTAAGTAATGAATTTTTTGTTATTCTCAATATTTGTTCACATTTTAAATGCTTTTATTGTACATTGTCTGACTTATTTCTATGTTTTATTTGCTATTTCAGTTTAAAAGAACGACAGGCACAGTGGGTAAAAGATGAGGAAGAGAGGATTGCCAATATACCAGACCCAACAGTTCCACCAGGACACAAAGTATTACCTGATAATGAACGGGTTGAAACTTTGGAATTACTCCAGAAAAGTAAGGGTCTTAAGTTTTTGCAGCTGTTTTTTTTCCCCAAAAAATTTTTACTGTTGTTTAACTTGGACTTATCCCTGATCAAGCTAACTTATGTTAAAATGAGTCCAGCCATGACCATGTCATCTTTTTACTTTGTTTGTCTAGGACTACATTGTCCAATATGTCCTTGTTCTAAGGTGGTGGTATGTTATTTAAGGGATATTTGATATCTGGTTGAGCAACCATGTAGATATTACCTTGGCTCATTTTCTTAGGGTTTCTTTTTGTAATATTTTCCCACCTGGTCCAAGTCGAATGTCTTTTGAGAAATTGAAAGGTATAGGTGCAGAGTTAAGTTTCTAACTACATGGTCTCAGGGGTTCTACTCTACTCCTTGATCCATAACATCTGGGCAAGTGTCTTTTATAGCCTTAGGTTGGCTAATACCTTGTGAATGAAATTGATAGACAAAAACTGTATGGAAGCCTGTCATATATGTATATATGGCAGGACACCACTCAAGCAAAACTGCTGTTTTGTTTACATTTCTCTGTAATATCCTAAACATCCTGCTGTAGTCCTGTACTTGTGAAGCCATGTTTACTTGGAAAGCATCACATCTCAAATATTCTTCATAACCAAAGTCATAGAAATAGATCCCTTCCCTAATTCTAACCTCCAGAGTGTATTTGCAACAATATCATATCCTATTCACACAATGGTGTGCTTGTGTACAGAGGAAAGACAACATCTTGCAAATAGTGTCAATAATGCAGTGAAATCTAAACATACTCTTTTAGATTTCCATCACACCAATACACCATTTTGAGTGTGGCCGTTGCCAGTACCGCCTGACTGGCCTTCGTACCGATAGCATGTAAAAGCACCCACTACACTCTCAGAGTGGTTGGCATTAGGAAGGGCATCCAGCTGTAGAAACTCTGCCAAATCAGATTGGAGCCTGGTGCAACCATCTCAGTCAAATCGTCCAACCCATGCTAGCATGGAAAGCAGATGTTAAACGATGATGATGATCATCATCATCTTCATCATCTTCCTATTTTAATGTGTCTGGAAACTGAAGGACAGTGGAACGACATGCTTATAAGTTAGAGCAGTGGTTCCCAAAGTGGGCATTAATGCCCTCCGGTGGGGTGGGGGTGATAATGGGGTAGCGATTCATGTAAAAAGCGATTCGTGTAAAAACAAAAGAACGGGTTCATTAGCTTAAGTTTTTATTTGTGAAGTACAGTTGCTTTGAATTTACTTCAGAAAAAGGTCTATGCTTGTGATGGTTAGTTGGAGTAGGGGTGCTAGGAATGCGGCCTGAGTGTCAAGGGGGCAGCAGCCCGAAAAGTTTGGGAAACACTGAGCTAGAGCTTTGTTGAACCTGGATCAAAAAGTTGCATTTATGTTTGGCTGAGAAGTATAATATCTTGATGCAGCACTTACACCAAATAAAAAGGATGAAGTTTTGTCTGTCTGCAGGTTTTAGAAACAAATTTTGTTCAAAACATTACCGAGTATTGCCATTTGTGGTGCTTCTTCATCATCTGGCAGAATTGTTGTTGTGTATGTCATGCTCTTCCTGTTATCAACCACTTTATAACCTGTACCAGGTGAATGATTTTGTACCACTGTGTCCAGAGGTGCTGTCATCATCAACATCATCATCATTTAACATCTGCTTTCCATCCTGGTATGGGTTGGACAGTTTGGTTGAAACTGGTAAGCTGGGGAGCTGCACCAGGTTCCAATCTGATTTGGCATGGTTTCTATAGCTGGATGCTCTTCATAAGGCCAACTACTCCAAAGAGTGTAGTGGGTGCTGGGTGCCTATTTACTAATTTTTTTTACCTTTTTGTTTATTATTGTTGCAGATCAGGGTGAACTACTGCAGAAAATACAGAAACTGCCTTTAAGTAATGATTCCATACGAGCTCAGAAAAGACGACAAGAACTGGAGAGCAAGCTTGCTGAGATTGATGAAGCTGTGAAAATATTTTCAAGATCAAAAGTTTTTGTCAAAATTGAAGATTGATGAGTTGTAAATGCTGTAATATTTTAAACTTTTTTTCTTTGTATTTATATATTTATATAATTTTCTTATAAATAGTACTTTTCTGAATACAATTTAAACAATTTCTTATAAGAAGTCTTATTTTTTATTCAGTAATTATCGCTGTTTCTATCATTGTTGCTATCTCATGGTTGCAAGCCACTGTGCTTGTTGCTGTTGTCCCATTTCAGTCTTTTTGCTCACTTGTTTAACAATCGCTAAAATATTTAGATGGTAAGAGCATGCATGACGAAGTTGATAGTCATGTTGGATGATCACCTGAGAGGTTGGTGGTTTACATAATAACCGTCATCACTAAGTTGCTGGCACTCCGTCGCTTACGACGACGAGGGTTCCAGTTGATCCGATCAACGGAACAGCCTGCTCGTGAAATTAACGTGCAAGTGGCTGAGCACTCCACAGACATGTGTACCCTTAACGTAGTTCTCGGGGACATTCAGCGTGACACAGAGTGTGACAAGGCTGACCCTTTGAATTACAGGCACAACAGAAACAGGAAGTAAGAGTGAGAGAAAGTTGTGGTGAAAGAGTACAGCAGGGTTCGCCACCATCCCCTGCCGGAGCCTCGTGGAGCTTTAGGTGTTTTCGCTCAATAAACACTCACAACGCCCAGTCTGGGAATCAAAACCACAATCCTATGACTGTGAATCCGCTGCCCTAACCACTGGACCATTGCGCCTCCACCATCACTAAGATATTTAATGCTTAAATGGTCCATGCTGCCTAGATGTAAATATGCATGACAAGGTAGAAACAACTCTGTACAGAAGCAGAGATAGTGAAAGATCAACCAAGAGAGACAGATATACAGACAGTGAACTAATAAGGAAGCTTTTTTTAAACATTACACAGCTCAATATTCGATTCTGGAGTATACAAGATAGTTTTAAATGGGCCAAGAGGGAGTCATCAATATGACCACTCAGCCTACAAGAAATGAAAGGAAGGATGTATTGAATAATGTAGTTCTAAATAGAATATATCTGAATAAGAAATAAACTGGTCACAGTTGGATTGCTTTTGATCAATTGTCTGTGTGATCAGGGTTAGTCAATGCTGTAAGTAACAACAGCTCCATAAAATTGGTTAGTATTTTATTAAAAGCAGCAAAGAGTTGAGTGAAATTACCACAAATAGTGAAGTATCCAATGTTTTGGATACAATTCTTCTTCAGGGTGAAGATGACAGGAAGGAAATAAATGAAAGATGGCTTGTCTCCCCCTTGTAAACATAAGGACACAGGAAATGTGTCAAGGCTGACAGGAAGCGGTGCAGCTTCCTAGGTCTAACCAACAGTAGTATTATTCCCTTCAGGGGACTGTCACATTAAGTTGACAGCATATAAAACTTCTTCATCGTATCACTACTGCATAAATCTCTCTGAGAGATTTAGAAATGTATTATTTCTAAGTGTTTTCTTGTTTCTGCTTGGCTATGAAGAAGACTTCTCAGTAGAGCTATTCAGATAGACTAAACTCACCAGTCTCGCTGCCATGTTATCAAAATTACTTATGACTCAAATGTTACTACAAGAAGCTGATATTAATTAATTGTATACCAGCAATGATTAAAATACCATAACCTTGAAAACATTAATTTGTCAAGCTTGATGTGAAAGATTTCCTTTCAAACCTTGACTCAGTTTGTTCCAGACAATTACTCAAAGGTCAAATGATTAATTATTCTTGTAAGGATGTTGCCAGTTTTGTTATCTTCTGGTTATGTTGGTATCATCATCATCATCATCATCGTTTAACGTCCGCTTTCCATGCTAGCATGGGTTGGACGATTTGACTGAGGACTGGTGAAACCGGATGGCAACACCAGGCTCCAATCTAAATTTGGCAGAGTTTCTACAGCTGGATGCCCTTCCTAACGCCAACCACTCAGAGAGTGTAGTATATATATATACATAAATATATATATACATATATATACATATATACATAAATATATATCTACACATACACACATGTACCTACCTAAACATACATATAAAAAACAAATACACTCATACACACATATAATAAATAAAGAATAGTATATATAAATACACACTCACCCTCCCATGCTCTCAAATATACATATTATATAGATACACATATACATACATATATACATATATATAAAAATACAAATATAAAATCTACACATATATACACAGAAAAAACATGCATATACATATACATATATATATCATCATCATCATCATCATCGTTTGGTATATATTTGTTAATATAAGAATGTAATTTGATAACCTTCAACTTGAAAATGAATAAATGTTTCTATTTCGATCGAACTTTCAATTTTTGTTGGTAATAAATTTATCACAATAAGGTGGCAAGTTGGCAATATCGTTAGCACAGAAATTCATCCGTCTTTACATTCTGAGCTCAAATTCCACTTAGGCCAACTTTGCCTTTCATCCTTTCAGAGTTGATAAAATAAGTACCTGTTGTGTACTGGGGTCAATGTAATTGACTTACCCCCTCCCCAGAAATTGGTAGCCTTGTGCCAAAATTTGAAGCTATTAAATTTATCATGATGAAAATTAGCTAATTTAAAATTTATCTCTGTATGTTAGGTACCGCTAATAAAAGAGAGGCATGGCTGTGTGGTTAATATGTTTGCTTTACAAATATGCAGTGTTGGGCTCGATCCCGTTGTACAGTTTTTTTAGTCATGTTTTCTTTCATAATCTCGGGTTAACCAAAGTACTACAAGCAAGATTTCATAAACAGAAACTATGTGGAAGTTTGTTGGAAGGGCCACCCATATTATTAGTGGTAAACTTCATCTGTTGCTTGGTTTTATGCTACGACTTGGTTCTTGGATGTCTTTAGTGGAGTTCCATTTGGTTGCAAATATTCAGGTCTGCTCCCCAGTCTGAGAATGACTTTCTCCTTCTCAACTGAATTAGAAGTAGGAAGACACTAGATTAACTTATGTATATATATATATATATATACAGAGAGAGAGAGATAATAGACATGAGAACAGAACCAGCGATACCGCCACCATTGCTGCAGTTAACAACATTGGCTACAATAGCAATAACAGCACCAGTGACAGCATTGGCAGTTCCCCCAATGGCAAAGACAGCAGTAACAACAACAGCAGCATCGCCATCAGCACCAGCATTATCAACAGCTTCCCTAACGTCCACAGCAGCAGACCTGACAACGCCTATAGCAGCAGCAACAGGTCCAGTGCCACTGCCAGAAATAATGGCAGCAATGACAACAGCAGCTGCAGCGACAATGGCCCTAACAGAGGCATCAATAGAACCACAGCTAATGACACCTCTAGCAGCAATGGTAACTCTCCCACTAATGACGAAGATCACAATAACAACAGCGCCTTCAACCATAACCGGCAGTGGCGATACCATTACCGACGCCCCACCACCACTTCCAGCGACGCCAACACCAGCAGTCTCAGCTCCAGCAACAACAATGGCATCAGCAGCAGCAACAACAACAACAGTATCAGCAGGTACAGCACCAACAACACACGCCCACAGTGATACATTGGATGTTCCGGGAACTCTTTCCAGCAACGTCTCTCCAACTACAGGTCCTCCTTCAGAGTTCCGAAAGGAGATACGTAACGTCACTGGCCAGTCACGTCTGGCAACTAAGAGACGATGGGATTCCATACTCGATCTCATGGAAAATCCTCGAGAACCCAGGCCCCTACATCAACGAGACAAAGCGTTGAAAATTAAGCATAGCTGAACGTGCGAGAATCCTAAAAGACTCACTCGAACCAGGGAACATCCTTAACTCCAGAACGGAGATTTTCAGGCCATGTTTACATTTTAGGAGGTTCCTGCTAGCTTTTTGGAGCCTACATGACGAGGGCACAACCGGAAGTCGATAGCCAGTAGCAAAGGAAGATAATCCCAACTGTTACCTTTGAGTAGTGAGGCATTTTCCCCTCAATATTTTTAAGAGGTCATGGACCAATAGGTTATTGAGATCTGACAATACCCCATAAAGTTATACCTTCTATGGACGGGAAACCTAAGGCAATCCCATAAACCACCCTTCCCCATTTTTAATATGTATCTACTACATATGTGGGAAATTCTGTATGTGGGTGTGTTTGTTTTGTGGAGTTGTTAGCTAACTCTTACATCGTTTTATCGATTTTGATGAAACTTGACACGTGAGTAGAACTCGTGTCTGGAAACCTCTTGACATACTTAGATTGTTGAAAAAAAAAATGATAATAGGGCTTCTGAAAGGGTTCCTTATATGTACTATATATAACTAATATTTTTTAGTTAAACACCTAAGGGAATTAACCCAAAGCACCTGTACTTACAATTGTCAGTTTTTAGCGAAGAGATCAATATTTGATTCTCACGATCAGCGGACCTAATTCTGCATTTCACTACTCAAAAGTTTTGAACTGCAAAACTTTCTTGATTTGAATCTTAAATATTAAAGACTTATTTCATACATTTATATACATACATACTTTTTTCGCTTATGTATGCTACATTTATATATTAGCTTTGATAAATTAGGTTTTCAATTAAATTTGATTACACTTTGAATGCCCATAACTCCGATAATTCTGCATTTTTCCTGTTAAACTTATTCGATGACAGTAGATAAATTTTGATTTCAGAACGTATTTAATAGGTGTTCCCAATCCTGCTTTTTCTCACGGACAGCTCTATGTCGGATGCTCTAGCGTTTGAAATCCGGAAAATTTATTCATCTATACACCCAACAGCAAAACCAAAAACATTGTGTATCACGAAGCCCTGCAAGACTGAAATTTTGGAACAAAGATGCCTCTCCCTCCGACAACCTCTCTTGCCAACCTCCGACAACTTCTGTCGCCAATCTCCGACAACCTCTCTCGCCAACCTCCGACAATCATTCTCGACAACCTCTCTTGTCAAACTCTCTCGCTAACCTCCAAAATCTCTCTCGCCAACCTCCGCCAACC
>NC_068981.1:182416196-182416865 GCF_001194135.2 Octopus bimaculoides | reverse complement strand
ATATATATAGATAGATAGATAGATAGATACGAGGGAATGTTGAAAAGGTCCTGGCTTTAAGGATATCGCAAAAGGCCTAGTCGGTGGCCCAACCTTCCGAGTTCTTTTACAGGATTTAGAAAAACTGAAAGACTGCTGCAATAAGTGCGGGAATCTGACAGGAGAACATATTGAATAAACTCATAATTGACTGATCCTCGTGTACTTTCTTTTACCCAAAGCCAGGAACTTTTCAGCACCACCCCGTGTGTGTGTGTGAGAGAGAGAGAGAGAGAGAGAGAGTGTGTGTGTGTATATACATATTGATGTATAATAAAAAGAACAAGAAGAAAAAAGACAAACAGGATACCAGAAGTCAGTTTGAAATTTTATTAACAGATGAAAGACCAGAGAAGAGTTTCTCACGCAGAAAATATGGAAGAAAGCTGAAGACAGTTCCTGAAGTCTTTGAGATTGAACGCGTGTTATGGCTTACATCATCTTCGTTAACGTCCGTAACTGCCACCGATGCTTCCGCCTCCTCCACTACTTCCACCGCCTCCACTGCTTCCACCGCCATCACCACCCCATGAACCGCTACCTCCACCACTGCTACCTCCACCACTGCTACCTCCACCACTGCTACCTCCACCACTGCTACCGCCACCACTGCTACCTCCACCACTACTA
>NC_068981.1:182414844-182416186 GCF_001194135.2 Octopus bimaculoides | reverse complement strand
CATCACCACCTCCGTTACCACCCCAAGATCCACCGCCTCCATGGCCACCCTTTGACCCACTGTCACCACCTCCGTTACCACCCCACGATCCACCACCACCCCACGATCCACCACCGCTCCACGACCCATCACTACCGCCCCACGATCCACCACCACCACCACCCCACGATCCACCTCCATCATTTCCACCTTTCCCTCCTCCACCATTACCATTTTTACCTCCCCATGATCCACCACCGCCCCATGAGCCTCCGCCATTTCCACCACCACCATTTCCACCACCGCCACCACCACCATGTATGTAGCTGCCCATGTCATCAGTGTTGCAACGATCGTTCGAACACATGCACCATGATTCACCGTTAAAATCGATACATCCAGGTTTCAGGTGACTCGGTAAATTGGGGAAAGCTGATGAACATCCCCTGTAGATAACTGAAAAGAAAATGAATGAACTGGATGATAAAATAAAAGAAACTGGAGAGAAAAGATAAAAAAAATATCAGGCGGTGGATTGTCAGAATGGTAAGAACATGGGAAAAAATTACCTGCGGTTTTTATTTACGGCTTTTTATGTTCTGAGGTCAAAACCGACTGATGTCATCTTTGTCGCTCATTTATTCTGAACGGAACGCTAAAAGAAAGTAGCAGTAAAATTCTGGGGAACGATTTAATATTCCTGTAGTAGGAATATTTGGCAGAGTCCTAAACACCAATTCACTTCCAACAAATTGAATCCAGATCGCTGTATTTGAATGGCCAGGACTTTGTTAGAGCTTGATGACATCAGCAAACATCTGTCCGATCAAATCTCCGGTAGAAATCACTGTATCACAATGATCATGATTCGCTCAATTATTGATGGCGTCAGCAAAGAACTAATCACTTGGATCTCTACTAGAAGGAGAATGTCATTAAAATTTTGTTTTCAGCACCTTTTTTCCTTGACAGAAATATTACCTATAAATAAAATTAGCTGTCCGCTAGCTGCCAGTGGTTGCACACGTCTTAACCTTATACAAACGATTCTCACAACTACTGTGATTCTCTAGACAAAGTTGAACTGTTTAACTGCTGCAAACATTTCTATCGAGTCATTGGTCGTAACGACGTCACATTGTTTTGTTTAACGATAAATAACCATTTTTGTATTTACACATTCACGCAAACTACTTGTTCTTGCATCCATCTTCCAACTCTATCAAATCGCTACTAGTGATAACTAAATCAGAAGTATTCTTATCATTGCATTTACATATAGCACACCAGATATGAAGGGGATTATAACTGACTTAGACAAAGAAGGAAAGAACAAAAAAAAAAAAAAGGAATGGAATAAAAA
>NC_068981.1:182409698-182414834 GCF_001194135.2 Octopus bimaculoides | reverse complement strand
AAAAAAAAAAAAAAAAGGAATGGAATAAAAATCTATGGATTTCGATTACAAGCTGATCAATGAAAAATGCTATTATCGTAACACGGACAGGACCAAGAAGAGCCTCTAAATAGTCACTCTGCTAGAAATAAGCAGTTGTCTCCTTCAAATCACACCCTGTTGTCGTTAAAGATTGAAAGGATGCATTGGTTAATTTTGGCATAGGTAACCTTAAAAGAACGAGATGGTCACGGATGAAATGCCTATGGATCTTAGGTCAACTCAGTCAATTTTTAATGAGCTAATGAGCGAGTCTTTTTGCGGTCGCTCGTCATTCGAGAAATAGTAGCCAAATTTCTTTTCAAATACACTGTATCCACTTAAAACAAAAGGATGCGTTAAAAGAGTGATCCTAGATATACTATGACTCAAAAAGAAAACGCATAGAATTGTCATTGCTAGAATGACTTTGATCGTGGCTTTGCTCGATCAGCGCTGACCTGGGATTGAACAATAACAACAATTGTCTTTATAATAATCGTTCGAGTTTCAATAACAGAACATATTGGATTAAATACGCGGAGTTCTTGAGCGGACAGATAGAATAAGGGAGATAATCATTTCTTCTTAATATTTGACAAAATTAGGATTTTGAACTTGAAATTAAGGAATAACAATGAAAAAGATGCATAGGATATATATACTTTGTTTGTTTACTTATTACAAAGTTCTAAAATTTTCTAGTCATTAGTAAGCAGGTATTGTACTATTTCATTCTGTTTAGAAATCGTCAGCATGATATAACTTGAGGTGTATGAATTAAACGCTTTTGAAGAAACTTTGAATAATGAATAAAAGCCGCTCGGATGGACAAGTAATAAGGAGGCTTCTATGTGGGCGCTAGACATGCTAGGAATGGAAACCATATCTCACTCAAATTACACCCTACTGTAAAAAAAAAACAAAAAAAAACAAAAGCAAAAACAGACATATTGGATGCTATGGTCTAAAGAAAATAGGCTAATTGCAGAAGAAAGCTTTTGATCATAGGTCCGCCAAATAACGGTTAACTTGGAGCTAAGCAAACACAACCATCCTTTGAAGGTTTATAGAATGGCTACTGTGAGTGAATCTTTAAGTTACTATGTGAAAATCCATTGTGGAATGCATTATCATCATCATCATCATCATCATCATCATCATCACTATATCACTTCCATACAGAAAAACACAGTAAAACTGAAGGTCTAATAACCAAGGATGAAGAAAAAAAAATGAATAAATAGATAATATATAAATAAATAGAGGCACACAGTTTTAAATTTTGCGGGAGAAGTCTCGTGATTTTTACATATGGTATGCCCCTGGTGGTCAACTATCGTAGAGGAGACAATCTCTTCTAGATAAAGTTAAGCGCCGGGATTGTAAGACTGAATTTTAAAGAGAGGGACAAAGAGTGAGAAAGAATGTGTGTGTGTGTGTGTGTGTGAGAGAGAGAGAGAGAGAGAGAGTGACACCAAATGAGAGAGAGTGTGTATGTGCACGTGTGTGTGTGTTTGTGTCTGTGTGTGCGTGTTTGTGCGTGTGAGAGAGGGAGAGAGGAGAGAGATAGATAGATAGAGAGAGAGAGAGAGAGAGAGAGAGAGAGAGAGAGTGAGAGAGAGAGAGGGGGGAGAGATAGATAGATCGAGAGAGAGAGAGAGAGAGAGAGAGAGTTCATGTGAATGTGTGTATATGCACATTTTCCCAGGGGAGATAATGCAAAAATATTCGATTCAAATGTACTTACCACCTTTCTCCCATTTGCTCGTTCTTGAGAAACACAAACCATCACAGTTAACAGTTGCTAATTTGTTGCCGTTCAAATTTCCATTGACCGGACAGTCTTGGTAAGTATAACTTGCGGAACCACTGTGGCAATCATAACACTTGAGATTATTTCCTCCTCCAGTTCCTGACCAACTACCACCGCCACCACCGTTGCCACCACCGTTGCCGCCACCGTTGCCGCCACCACCACCGCCACCGCTATGTCCTGAACTTCCATAACCGCTCCATACCGCTGGCGCTGAAATTTAAAAAATTGAAATTTTATGTTAATTTATATCAGTGAGGTTTTTCTCTTAACCTGGACAGTAACGTTCTTTTGGAGAATGAGGTGAAAGAAAGTAGCGCTGAAGTACAAAAGGTGGACAATCACTAGTCTATATGGTATTGTACAGTAATACAGTGAAGAGCAAGGAAACTAGCGGACAAAAAGTAATACAAATAATTCAAATAGTAGAGCCGCGAGGAAGAAGTAGCCAAACGTTTCGGAGAAAATACTTCATCAATATTACTTGATTTGTATTAAATAAGTAGAAAATAGATTATTACTATTATCTATTTATCCTATAAACTAGTACATGTAAATAGACTATTGCTTTGTTTAATCTTTCTGTTATCAGATGTATTTGTCAACGAATAATCACTGGTATTGATTTCAGCGGGTAGGAAACAGTTATAAGAACGACATCGGCAGGATTTGTAAGATTTGTAACTAATACGACGAAGCATTTTGTCCGATGTTCTAATGATTTTGCCAAACTACCGCGTTAAATAGATAAATGCTCATCTGGATCCCTAGCCTACGGCTCTCAGACTCCCGTCGAATAATAAACTACAAGGCAGTTTGATTAAAATAAATTTTTAATTAAAAAAAAAAAATCTTGGACGGGGAGCTGGTAAAGCATCGTTTCAGTGAAAGGCTGGGATTTTAGGGCCGTTCTGTGAAGAAGCCAAATCGACCTTCCCTTTCTTCCTTAAACGTAACATACCTTCGACTACAGTAAATGCATGTATAGAGTGACCCCTTTGTGCGGTCTGCACACACCGCACACCCTACACTAGTGAAAGAAGAAGGGCTGAGTTACAAAAGGCTGAGAAATATTGACGTAGAGGAAGATGAGGAAAATTTTGGTAATAGCAACAGCATTAAAACAGCACGACACAGTGAAATAAAAGAAGCCGAGTATTTGAGGCAGACGACAGAAAATGTCAGGATTGCGATAACATCGGTGTAGGAAAAAGCATAAACACAATCTTGTTCATTTCGGTAGAGTCCACATTATATAAACGATCTACATTTTTGGTGTCGACCTTGGACAATGCACAGAGCAATGGATGTCTTTGAGACGTAGATGTCTCGCAGTTTGGGCAGAATAAGTTGGAAATCAAAGTAACAAACACTGCCGTACTAGAAAAAATGGAAGTTCGAAGGTGCCTAGTGTCGAAAATCAAGTCCACAAACCCATCATATTTGGACGTAGAATGTGCCACGAGTTATTTCCCAAGACCATCCTGACAGGAAGTATTCAAGAGAAGAGAACATAAGACATAAAGTCGTCAAAGATATTTGTAGATGACGACGACGTCAAAGAATGGACTGGAAACAAGAGCCTGGATGAGTTTATGCATGCAGCACAGCAGAGAGGGAAATGGAGAGTCTTGGCAAGCTGACCCCTGGTCGTAGCAAGGGCACTTGGCTGATGATTGATGAAGCACAAAGCCTCAAAGTTTGAGAAACGGTACAACCAATCTATACCCAGTACTTAACGGGTAATTATTGCATCAACTAAAATAGAATAAAAGGAAAAGATTGATCTTTGAGGTTGCCATTAGATGACATTATTGTAAAGTTTAGCCATTAAGGTGCCTTAACGTGTAATATTCTTTGTATAAGAGTGAGCTTAGAAGTAACAGTGAAGTCATTCATGTATAGAAAGAAGAGCGTGAAATACATAACAGAACCCTGAGGTATACCAGGGATAATAGATATAACTCACATAGCCGAATAATTAGCTATGGGGATATATGAGAGCGCAGTGTGATGTAGAAGTGTAAGTTTCCAGTAGATATGACTTGAAACTGTACTGACGATCATTGAGAAGAGAAAGTAACTGAAGGTGATAAACATCAAGATATCTACGACTGTTTGCATATCATAATGGATGCGAGGGCAATTGAATTAATTGGTGTTGTCAGAGATGTGAGGACAATGAAACTAATTGGTATTGTCAGAGATTTAAATGCAGAACGTAAAGAGACGTAACTACGTATCACAAAGCTCTACTGATTTTACGAATCTAACTCCTTGGTCAGTGAGTCTTTGTCTATCTGGCTGTAAATACTATCAAATATAAGAAGAAACATTTATGATACTATTCTAAGGGTCGTGGAAGAGATTGTGGGCCTCGACTTTAGAATTTTCCTAGGAGATCCTCTCATGTTTATACAATTTTCAAGATACTTAAATTCGCTGACTTCATTTCCACTTCAGACAGTGGAAACGTTGTGTAATCAACAGTAAGAACAACCTCATCATGTCAGTAACAGTATATAATTGATTTCTGATATAGGTACAAAGATTCCATCCAGAAAGAGGCGTGTTGTCGATTATTCCAACCTCAGTATTGCACAGATACTTAGTCTATCGACACTGAAAGGATGAGGTGCAACTTTGGCTTTTGTAGGATTCGAAATCTGAACCTAAAGAAGTGAAACTAAATACTCCCAATCATTCTGTCCGCCACTCTACCGAGTTGACCAACGTATATATTATTAAAGAATATTTCAACAACACGAAGAGTTGAGATCAAATTCTCCTCTTAAAATTATAATAAAAGAATTCACACGGCCTCTAATTTCAGCCAGTTCTACGCCAGTCACTCAATAAAATGGACTCGTTTCATTACGTCAGACACAAAGTAACGGTGGCTATACATATTTAAATAAACGAATTAAAAATAAGAAATTATAATTAACAAAGAAAATATTATTAATGCAAACAAAAAGGAAGACATGAAATATATTAGTATACTTTACCTGCACAGAAGATGAAGACAAGGACCAACGTTGCACTTCGGCAGTACATGTTGATCGTTTTTCAGACTTACTTCTTATGAATCTAGAAACCCATTCATTCAGTATTTATAGAGTTTGAAATACCTACTTACATTCTATTTTTTTTTTTTTTTGCCGAAATAAAAAGGAAACAAATTACATTAACGAAAAATAAATACGTTAATCTACAAAACGAGCTGCATAATGACTGGGGCGTTGTATTTGGATAGTAGATAGGTTGGGTTTGAGGTGTGCGAGTGTGTGTGTGTGTGTGTG
>NC_068981.1:182408920-182409589 GCF_001194135.2 Octopus bimaculoides | reverse complement strand
ATAAACGAATTAAAAATAAGAAATTATGTCACAAAGTGCATTTGTTTACAGTTGTTTCAGCTACAAGAAGCAATGCGCTAATAGTTGAATGCTTGTGTATCACCCTATAACTTCATCGGGGGGATGGTTGTGTGTGGGAGGGGGGATGGATGTGAGAAAAAAGTGGATGTAGCATAACTGAATGATCTTGAGGTCCGCTTCGTATTCACGACGTCCTGGTTTCGATCGCACCACGCAGCATTTTGTCGTGGGGTAAGAGTCTTTTACAATACTCCCCGTCAAGCCAAATATCATGAATGAAATTGGTCAAACGGAAACTGTGCTGAAACCTGTCGATTCTTTGCGTCTGTAATTGAAAGGACCGACCTTGTCACATTGTGTGAGGCTGACTCTGAAAATTGTATTAAGGGCCTACGTGTCAGGAATACTCGGCCACTTCCACATTAAACACTCAACATCGAAACCAACGGAGATCCATTTTATATAACAATCATCATCATCATCATCATCGTTTAACGTCCGCTTTCCATGCTAGCATGGGTTGGACGATTTGACTGAGGACTGGTGAAACCGGATGGCAACACCAGGCTCCAGTCTGATTTGGCAGAGTTTCTACAGCTGGATGCCCTTCCTAACGCCAACCACTCAGAGAGTGTAGTGGGTGCTTTT
>NC_068981.1:182395640-182405640 GCF_001194135.2 Octopus bimaculoides | reverse complement strand
GAAACTTGCGGTTGACTAAAATGATATAACTTTAAAGGCTTGTAACATTTCCATTATTATTAATTTCTAGATAAATATGAATGCGATTTTCGTCGTCAGTATATAAAACTGTATCAGAGAAGAAAATGTGAGAAAATTTTGATAGCTTAAAAAAAATTTTAAGAGACCACTTTATTTAATCGACTCTGGAGGAATCAAAGGAAAAGTTGCCTTCAACGGGATTTTTAAACTCAAAATGTAAAGAGTCGGAACAAATAGAACAATATAGGATCTTTTTGGTTTGATCCACAATATATTTTCTAACGATTATACGAGCTAACCACCTTATTTTTAAATTTTATTTTATTTAAAGCGATGATCTAACAAAAACGTTAGCACGTCGGACAAAATGCTTAGAGGCATTTCGTCTGTCATTACGTTCAAATTCTGCTGAGGTCGACTTTGCCTTTTATCCTGTCGAGGTCGATAAATTAAGTACCAGTTGCATACTGGAGGTCGATCTAATCGACTGGACTTTCCCCAAAACTTTCGGGCCTTGTGCCTAGAGTAGAAAAGATTACGTTCTGAGGTCAAATTCCACCGAGGTCGACTTTGCCTTTCATTCTGTCGAGGTTGATAAAATAAGTACCAGTCGAGCACTGGTGTCGATATAATCTATTTGCCCCCTCTCCCAAAATTTCAGGCCTTGTGCTTAAACTAGAAGAAATTTATTTATTTATTAAAAACAGTTTAAGAACCTGAAGCCTAAATGTTTACGAGGTAAAAGTGAAACAGTATATTACTCATAATTTCTGTTAACTTTAAGAAAACTTTATTCGCAGAATCCTTTTTGTTCAGAACACCATGAACCTAAAACCTATAGTACCCCGGCTCCACCAGATATTCAGTTTGCCATGAAAATTGGTAGATTGTATCGTTTTTTCAATAAATAAATAAGTGAAATAAGAATAAAAAATGAGTAAATAGCAAGATATATTTTTTGTCACTCCTTTAGTGTTTGATATGGTCATTGATTTTATTCAGACGAAAAGATATCATGAGATACATGAGACAATTTGATGGAAACTGGAAGAAAATCTTATTAGTTTTCAACCATAGAAGAGAAATAAGACTAAAATAAACTTAGAGCGAGAAAAACTGTTAAAAACTTCAGGAAACATGATAACAGTATTAATGACGCCAGCGAATTTATGTATCTTGGAAATTGTATAGCCATGAGAAGATCTGCAAAGAAAGTTCTAAAATCGAGGCCCACAATCTCTTCCACAACCCTTAGAATAGTGTCATAAACATCGACAATATTGTGGCATTTTCAACTCAGCTGATAGTTATAGTGATAAGTGAAGTTTCACAGCACAGATAATAGAAAAATTCCTTGTTCAAAAATAAATGCCGCAGAACGATTATATGTGTAAAATGGAAGCAATTCAAAAACAAAAACGAAATTAGAGATATTGATAGTATTTAACAAGATATATTTGGAAGAATTTATTTTTAAAAAGTGTCAGTGAAGACCAGCAAATCAAGCCTTAAAATGTGAAGCACTTGCAAAAAGGCATAATAGATAGTGGCCAAAGCAAACTTAGAAAGAACACGCTTTATGTACAAAACAAGAACAAAAGAATCCAAATGATGAAAGGCT
The DNA here is from genome assembly GCF_001194135.2 of Octopus bimaculoides. NCBI lineage: Eukaryota > Metazoa > Mollusca > Cephalopoda > Octopoda > Octopodidae > Octopus > Octopus bimaculoides. The sequence goes on along the minus strand of NC_068981.1, from coordinate 182,403,998 downwards.
GAAGAAACTGGCACAAAAAGAGAGGAATTGTGGGTACAGCGCCAAGCTTTGACTGTCTAACGAACTCGAAACCTGTATGATATAAGAAGTGCAATTCTATTCAGGTTAATTTGTGAAATCTTGGAAGCTTATTGTTTATAAGACACTGCCTTCAATATTATATTAAATTATAAAGGCGATGTAATGTCAAAAACGGTTGAGCAGAGAACTAAATGCTTTGCAGCGTTTATTTACGTTCCTTTCACGTTCTGAACTTAAATCTTAACCAGGAATTAATATTTTTAATGGCTTCGTCGGAGGAGAGAGAACAACATCCATGACCCTTTTCATGGTATCCAAGATTGGCGAGAGGAAGTTATCCTTTGACCAGAGACTTGGTCTGAAAGTTTACATTGTAGAGGATTTTACTAAAAAGCATCTAAGGGTCTGGATATAGAATTAAATCGGGTAACAGATTAAGTCTACTGGCTTTCACTCCTTTGGTGTTGGTAAAACAAAAGCCCTATCAATCCAATTGGCTATATCTCCTCTGCTAAACTTAGTGTTTTACCAATATAAGAAATTATTATCATTACCTTAAATTCTAATGAGAAACAAAACAAAACAAAAACCAAATACATTTAAAAGTTGAATTAAGCAGGTTGTTTTGAAATTTATAGTTAGACCGAAAATTTCTAATTCTCATCTATAGCACCGAACCAGATAAGAAGATTAAAGAAATAAATTTCTGGAGAGAAGTGAGGTTATTACTGGATTAGAGAAACAAGTATGAGAATGGAGCCAAGGGAAAATCCCACTTTCCCGAGAATTACCGGGTACGTCAGCTAGTACATATATATATATAGAAAGGGAGAGAGAGAGAGAGAGATAACAAATGTTCTTAAATGGGCGGCGAAGAAATAAGTAAACATGAAGCTTGATGTATACAACAGGAGCAATATTAGATTAAGATAGCCATTTGTGTAGCGCACCTAATGTAAATACATCATAGAAGGCAAGTTTACTGTTGTATTCATCTTGGAATAATATCCCTTATGGATTTTCTGTATTTAAAACACAATCCACCATATATATCAGAGGTAGATGAAAATCGTCCCAAAGGTGGTCAATGAGAACGCTTATTGTATTTCTGCCTTCTCGGGCATTGTCAATAACATGTACTCACACCCAACCGCATGCTAAGACGAAGTTTGTCGTATAATATAATTGCTATAAAGATAAAGTGATGTTAGTTGAATCCCATAGGTTATGTCCAATCTGTCAGTGCGTTACACTGTTACATCATACTATTTAGATATATAATATAAATATATATGTGACCATATGATAAAATACAGTCTGCATGTTTACTTAAAAGTATATTTATAAACATTCCTTAGAACTAGATATTTGGTGATACTGACAATTAAAATGCTTAATGTTTTACGCTATATTCTAGAAATATTGTAATAATTCTTTCATTTTTAATAGACAATATTTATTCTGTCTCCGAAATTCTAAGCTCCATTGCCTCAATGCTCACCTCCAGTTTCTTTGACGTTATGCATTTTAGAGCCAAATCTAATTTTGGACAAGACTTTGGAATAAAAGACGTTGATATATCAGGATAAGCTTTGCACAACCAGCCTATGAAACACTCGCAGATTTTCCTGTGGTCTCGCCACTTACAATAGAACCTGTTTTGTATCATACATATTGGGCTATAAGAGTTAAGTCTCTTGCCTCGGACATAAAATAAATCGCCAATCCTTTGGATGGTTACTCAGCACCTTATTGACTCGGTCATCTATATAACATTTCTTTGACATTTATGGGTTTCCGTAATACGAACGTAAGTAAATTGCTTACGCAACCCGATATTTTCTTGTACAAAAAGTTAACAAAAAAAAAAAAGAAAGTGCTTGTTTTAGTTATATTTAAATTAGACTCAGTCTTGACCTTAATGCTTAAAAATAAAAATAATAGAAAATGTCATAAAGTTTCAGCAAACAACAGATATGATAGGATGACTTAAATTTTTGTCTGATCTTTATTACTTTACTGTTAATTAGTCATTCAGAATTAACGCCTATTTCCCCCTTTTTTTACAACAGGAGTGTTGTTAGTTCGATATTTTAAGTGTGACACTTTAAGCTAAAACAATTATAGGCTGGTTAGATTCAAATTTCGACATAAATTACCCGACTACTTAACTTCAGATAATATCCACGTATTAAGTTGTATTTGATTAACAAACGAATTTTAGATTATCTGATATTGTAGATTGGTAGAATGGGGAGGATGTCGTACAAAATACCTTACGTTGTTTGTTTCTGCTCTTTACATTCTGAGTTCAAATCCCATCGAGACCAACTTTATCTTTCAGCCTTTTGAACTTAATAAAAATAAAGTTCCAGTCTCGGATCGGTTCGATATACAATAATCCCTCACCATATCGCGGTTCACCTATCGCGGTTTATTATTTAAGCTTACATCGATTCCTCCGTGGTATTGTTTTGTATTTAGGAAGGAATTTCAACCATGTTTCGTGGTCTGCTACCACAACAGCTCCTTTATAGGATCCAGTTAGCTGAAGACATCATCAGGAGGAACCACGTCCGGTTTCGGCCCCTACTCCTCTACCGTTTTGACGTGGCGGGGCCACCCCCATTCGGAGGTGTCTTCAGCTCTGGTGTTGGGTGCATGTCTTCTTTCACTGTTTGTGACTGTTCTAATTCAACTGTGGAATGTCCCTCGCTATGGTTATTTTCCAGGAGGTTCTGGCCACACGTCTTACGGTTCATCAACCCGCGTTGTTGAATTACTTTCTTCCGACATACCTTCCCTTGGTGGATTCGGATCCAGTTAGCTGAAGACATCATCAGGAGGAACCACGTCCGGTTTCGGCCCCTACTCCTCTACCGTTTTGACGTGGCGGGGCCACCCCCATTCGGAGGTGTCTTCAGCTCTGGTGTTGGGTGTATGTCTTCTTTCTTCTATTCCCTGGCCTCTTCGATGCAGCATCAACGAGTGTCAGCGTCCGACTGATCGTCATGTCAAATATATACAAATTATAAAAATAATTAAAAAAAAAAATATACAGTACAGTACTGTTTCTACTTCATGGATTGTCACCTATCGCAGGGATCGATTGGAACGTAACATCCGCGATAGTCGAGGGATTACTGTAATCGGTTATTCCCTTCTTCCTCAAATTACAAGCTTTATGCGTATGTTACATACTATTATTATTAAGAGCGGTGAGCTGGAAGGATCGTTAGCACACCGGGCAAAATGCTTAGCGGTTTTCTTACTTGTGATTGATTCTGTGGTGTATTTTTTGCTTGAAGGTTAGTGTTGGAATTGTTGTTGAAATTGTTGTTGCTGAATTCTTTGTGTTGCTATTAATACCGTTCTGTATGTGGCAGACGGAGTGAACTTTTATTCCCCTCTGTAAGGCTAGGGGGAGGGGGGAATTATCCATTCTTTTGTGGCGTTTTTCCACAAATTTATTTTGTTGAAAATGAATACTTCCTCTGCAGAGGACAAAAAACTGAAAAAAACACTATGAAATATTAAGTATGTCGACAACAGAAAAACTTGTAGAACCAGCAAAAAAAGATTAATTTTGCAGCTGCGGCTGGAGTGAAAAAAGAAAAACTATATGTTGACCGAAGTGTATTAATACAGCACCAAGACATGTTTTCAAAGGAGGAATATGACGTAAAAGCCACTCTCCCGAGTGAAATCATAGGAAAAACCGAAAAAAAAATATATAGTCGTATTTAAAACTCTTATTGTAAAGGAAAAGAAACCTGACAAAGCACCAAATGCCTACAGCCGATCTGGCAGGACATAGAATACCTGACCAGTAGCAAACGCTCTGTCACTGTAGTAGTGTATTTCATAAGTGAAGAGAAAGCAAAAAACACACTAAGTACAACCTTTGAGAACCACGGACATTGTGTTGCTGCCATCATACTTAGGCAGGTGTACATCAAAGATCACAATAGAAGAAATTCCGCCAGAAATAAACGTATCATGGCTATTCCCAGCCCTACTAATGGGGATAGAAGAAGAACTACTGATATTAGAGGCCTCAAAAATACACCAGCAGAACTGGAAGGGGCAAAGCCTCGAGGTCATTATCCAAGCGGCGCCACAGACCCCGAAAAAGATCGTAGAGAACATACACCTTGGAGAAGAAACCACCTTACGGGCAATGATGGAGGGGAGAAGACCCCGGTGCTTCGAATGTGGAGAGAAAGGCCAAATTCGGGCAAACTTTCCTACCCGTAAGGTGGAGACGGCCCCGATGTGTAACAATAAAACGTTATAGGGCGGCGAGCTGGCAGAATCGTTAGCAAGCGGGGTGAAATGCTTAGCGGTATTTCATCCGTCTTTACGTTCTGAGTTCAAATTCCGCCGAGGTCGACTTTGCCTTTCATCCTTTCGGGGTTGATTAAATAAGTACCACTAACGCACTGGGGTCGATGTAATCGACTTAATCCCCTTGTCTGTTCTTGTCTGTCCCCTCTATGTTTAGCCCCACTGTGGGCAATAAAGAAATAAATGATAAAACCTTATGCTAAATGTTCGCGGTAGTTATCAATTACTTCTTCACATAGCCAAAGAATCACATTTTTATTCATCGACCCAACCACTCATCATCTCTGACCAGTCAACGCAACACCCTAGCGACGACTCATTCTCAGCCGTTTGTATTCGCGATCATCACTCAACATTAGCTCGATCAACAGAAGAAAACACGCTCAGTACAAACAAACATGCAACCCAGCACTCAGTAATGACACATAGCTATAGAAAATGAGAATCAGGAAAAAATTTCTTCTTTTTGCGTTATGAAGGTTATGGAGCTGAACAACCGACACGTGAAACTGATTACAATACTTTTAGTAAAAATATACCTTGAACTTGAACGACAGAAGATACTATGCCTATCTAACATCAAAATAGTAACCATTTACCAAGTTATACACATACTTCCAAGCATTAAATTAGTATTTTTTACAGTGAATTGGATATCATTAACTATTTATAGTTAATAATTTATATCTACACTTTTATTCTAGATTATCATTGCCTACCGTGTCTTCTTGGATGACACATTCTCTGATATGTATATATGTATGTATGTATGTATGTGTGTATGTATGTATGTATGTATGTATGTATGTATGTATGTATGTATGTATTATGTATGCATGTATGTATGTCATTATTCAGTTTATTTCAAGATTTCTTGCCAATAGAGAAAGAACCGGTTTCTAACCTAGATCCAAAACTCCTTCATTGGAATTTCAACATCAACAACAAGGTATTTTGTATGTATGTATGTATGTATGTATGTATGCATGCATGTATGTATGTGCAGATTTGTATGTTTTATGTATGTATTCTCATGCATATAGTTGCATATCTAAACATACTCATAAATATATATATTTAAATGATAAAATTCTGGAAAGTTTTACAGATTTTTACAGTTCCAGTGATGGATTGGATCTGTAGTCTTCGAATTAACTTTCTCCTTTCTGGTTTTGAGAAGCCTAATTTCTCAAGACTGGTATTTAGGCAGTGTGTTACATATCCCAGGGCCCCAATAATGTGTATGTATGCATGTATGTATGTATGTATGTATCTATCTATCTATGTATGCATGCATGCATGCATGTATGTATGTATGTATGTATGTATGTATGTATGTATGTATGTATGTGTGTAAGATATAATGCTCCTTCTTTGGGATGTTGCCTTGTATCTTTGTTGGAAACCGATTCCCTCCTCAGTGGAAGATTTCTAATAATAAAAAAATAGAAGAGACATACATACATACATACATACATACATGCATGCATACATACATACATACATACATACATACATACATACATACATACATACATACATACAACCATGCGTGTGTGTGTGTGTGTGTGTGTTTTCCTGATTGGAGTTTCAACGTATATTTTGACCGGCACAAGATCAGTAGAAAAGTGGTAGAGAAAGTTCACCAGAAATATATAAATAAATAAATAAATAAATGATAAAAGGGTTGGGGTTCTTTTGCTTTTCCTCATCCTTTGAGCAACCGATTTACCTTTTAAGTTTTAAGGTTTTGCAATTTTCTATTGTCCAAGATAGCATGATTTTGTGAGGTCTTTGAATTAAGGAGCCATTTTCTTACTTCAAGAATCCAAGTTGTACTTCTGCTTCGGTTTCTGTGAACCTTCTCCATGGTACTTTTGATCTGTTACGCTTCCGTCTCCCTCGGGGTGTCCATCGGAGGGTTTGCCTCCACGCGGCAAACAACCAGCGTTCAGCCATTACACTCGACATAAACTTACTTCCCCCATTTTCTCACACACTCACGCACGCGCGCGCATCCTTTGAAAGAAAACAGTATTAGGAATTGCGTACACCCAACCTCTCTACAACATCCACAGTATGTATAAAGAGTCAAGAAAGCAAAGTATTTGCAACATGTATGAATAAGCTTACAAGTATTTAATCAGTATTATTTATTCAATGCATTTGCAGGTGGAAAAACAACTCAAATTTGTTTTCGTTATATTTGCACAATCAACATTTTTATGTGCAGCAGTATTTTGTCGAAAGGTTGGAAATATCTTTTGTTGGAGGAGTAGTGTTGTTCAGACTGGAAGTAGGTTCATGTCGTTTCTAATTTATCTTTAATTGCAAAGGTTTTGCTCGGATATCATCGGCTCATGAGTTGTAATCTAAATGGTTGATCGTAAGAGACTCCATTTGAGATATCGGCTTAAGACATTGCTCAATGGAGTATTTTCACCGCGTCCATGGTCTTGTAACGGAACATCATTCTCGGGAGACCAGCATCAGCATCATCACTCCAGATTCCCTGCTGTACATCCTGCGAACAAATTGCATTACAACCACTTTCACTTGTGATATCTGATACGGTGAGAAAATAGCTGCATCGGTTTCATGTTAAGCCTAACCCCAACAGATCTGTAACATGAAACTGATGTACTTATTTTTTCACGACGACAAAGCTGTATGTCGCCATCCCCATGCATTTCATGGGGGGGGGGGGCTAGTCGATTATATCGACCCCAGTGCGTAACTGGTACTTATTTAATCGACCCGAAAGGATGAAAGGCAAAGTCGACCTCGGTGGAATTTGAACTCAAAACGTAGCAACAGACGAAATACCGCTAAGCATTTCGCCCGGCGTGCTAACGATTCTGCCAGCTCGCCGCCTTAGAACCAGTTAGAATTCAGCGTTCTAACATCACTGGGTTTTCATTGATGTATAAATCATTTTACCAACTCATTTTCCCTTTCATTTAATGCATTTAATCTTTCTCTTCTGTAAATTTTGACTGTTTTGGCATCGTTGATGATTTGCAGATGTAGTCTCTATAGTCTTGTAGATACAACATTATATAAACTTACTTTAGCTTTGTTAATGATTTTATTTGTTCCTAAGCATTTTTTAATTATCTCTAAAATAACCTGATATTAATGTGTTTATGCTTATGTCATAAACACGGTACTTTATATTGACGAAGTAATTGTTAATACGATTACTGATCTTCATTTCAAATTAAATTACACTAAATTCAATTATATGAAGACTCGAGGTCTAGTGGTTAGGGTGTCACAGCTACGATCTTGCGATTGTGGTTTCAGTTTCCAGACGTGGCCATACACTGTGTTCTTGAGCAAAAATTAAGTTAATAAAACAGGAAAAATAATCTAGGATCCTTGTCCGGTACTGGATCGATCCCAAAATCTAATCATTTCGTGCCAGTCATGACGCCAAAAATCCCTGAAAGTTTCATCCGAATCCATCCGGCGGTTCTTGAGATATCTTGTCCACGAACAAACAAACGAACAAACACGACTGAAAACAATACCTCTGCCTTCGCTAAGGCGGAGGTAATAAAGAGAAAATAATTAACAAACGGTGTCTCTATAACTTGCCGTACGACTCTGTTAGTCAATATAATTTAAACTCTTGAAATTCTATGGCTAGATACTCAACCAACTTAACTGGGTAAGTAAAAAGGTAACCTCGGCATGGTCTCTGACCTCTTGGAACTAGCTACCAAATCTCCCTCACGCTGTGCGCAGCTATCTCAGGACAGGAAGACTACAGTAGAAGGTATGTTTCAAGAAACACTATACCTGAAAAGGTTGGTCATTATCGGAATGTCTCCGATCATAGCTCTACTCAATCAGGACTGACCGACCTGCTTTCAACAACAAAGACTAAACTGGTTTGCAAAATATTTCTGCTAATATATGCTTACATTGTTTCCTGTGTTGATCATTATCGCTTAGTTGACTTCTGGCTTTTTGAACTACGTCTCG
>NC_068981.1:182390797-182395369 GCF_001194135.2 Octopus bimaculoides | reverse complement strand
TATATATATATATATATATATATATATATATATATATATATATACACCAACATACTTAGAAATATACATGAATATAATCATAAATATATTTGTATATGGGTGGATATGTATGTTTGAGACTGTATGTGTGTATGTATACGTGTGCATGTACATAAAACAATGAATATAGTCTAGGCCTTGGCAATAAGATAGCGGAAAGATTACACTGTTTTTTTTCTATCGTGGCTATAAAACCAAGCTTATATCGTTGACCAGTTGTTATATTACTTCATACATTGGAATAGTGTCGACTGTCTAACGAATCTAATTGTTATTTAACAGTTATCAGCCGTATTCTTGTGCAATAATACAACAACCATGTGGATATACTCGGTATTACAATGCTGCAAACATTAAGAAGAGCAAGCCGCTCGCATTCCGTAAGTTTCTGAAGAAAACATATCTGCACATAAATGCACAGACACATACTTACACACACACACACACACACATACACATACATACATACATACATACATATATACATGCATATCCACCTCGAGCAAAGTATAGCTGCACTTGGGATCTTGGGAAGAAAAGACAAATCCTTAATTTATACGCTTACAAATGGTCCCGATATTTGGAACCATAAAAATCTGCAATACCTTCTCACAATTTAAAGGATGATGGTTAAAACGAAATGCTTTCCCTCACAATCTTGTTACCAAGTAGGTGGCCGGTCAAAATTTACTCTAATTTAAAAAGAGAAAGAGAACATGCACACACACACACACACACACACACACACACACACACACACACACACACACACACACACACACACACACACACACACACACACACACACACACACACACAAAGCTGACCTCTATGATGGTACATACCTTTGTCCCTCTGTCCCAAACAACAAAATACAGCCTGTTATGTTTACAATCTGTCTGTGTTAACTATATTGCAATGATGGAAACCTTGTATCTTTGTCGGAAACCGGCTTTCTCCGCAGTGGAAGATTTATAATAATTTAAAAAATAGACGAGACATACATACATACATACATACATACATACATAAAAGCATACATACAATAATTGGAGCACTAGATTTTGTTAGTAAATGCTTAAAGGAGAATCTGGATAAACTAGGATTTTCAGAAAGAGAAATCGACCGGCTAATTCGTATAAGTGCAATCTGTGAGTGGAACAGTAAAAATATGCAAGACTTTTCTCAAATTCAAAATGTGAATTTGTCTGTATCATTTTTGGAAACCGGCTTCGTCCTCAGTGAAAAATTTATAGTAATTAAAAAATAGAAGAGACATACATACATACATACATACATACATACATACATACAGACATACAAGCATAGTCATAGAGGAGGCCAGCAGCCTTGCAGATGTGAATATTTCTCATAAATTCAGTGAGAAAGAGAATGTTTATGGATAATTAGAAACCTTTAGTTTTTCTATCCCACTTCTAAATTCACATTTCACCTTTTGATACAAACCTGCCTGAACCCATCCCTCGTTCTGTCATATAAATTTACTGTTTTAAAGTGGTTCAAATTAAAACCTCCATCAAAATGTTTTGTTAATTTGCGTTCCACACTGGCTGAATCGTTAACAACCCTCATTAAAATGTTTACTAGTATATCGTCCGTTTTTACGTTGAGTTCAAATTCTGACAATGTCGACTTTGCCCTTCATCTTTTCGAGATCGATAAAACAAGTACCAGTTCAACGCTGGGGTCGATGTAATCGTCTAAGCTCCTCCTTCGAAATTGCTGACTTAGTGACGTAATTTGAAACTAATTTGTATTCCAGACACCGGCTTAACAAATGACGAAGTCTTTATTTTTAACAAACACTTCATTATTTTCAAAATTAATTAAAACAAATCTTTTACCTTTTACTTGTTTCAGTCATCAGACTGCAGCCATGCTGGAGCACCGTCTTGAAGAATTTTAACCGGATTTATCGACCCCAATATTTATTATTTTTTTGTAAAGCCTTGTACTTAGTTTATCGGTCACTTTTTGCCGGACCGCTAAATTACAGGGGCGTAAACACATCAACACCAGTTGTCAAGCATTTGTTGGGGACAAACACATACACACACACACACACACACAATATTTTAGCTTCCCTGTATGTACACGCAGTAAAATATACATGGATAGAGCATCCCTAAACATAACGCACATTTTCTATAAAATCTTTCTTTCCCTAAATGGAACAAATCAGACACAGTCACACAAATCACCAACTAACCAATGTATAGCTGAACTTGGGATCTTGGGGAGAGAAGACAAATCCTTAATTCATACGCTACAAATGGTCCCGATATCTGAGACCATAAAAATCTGCAATACCTTCTCACAATTTAAAGGATGATGGTTATAACGAAATGCTTTCCCTCACTGTCTTGTTACCAAGTAGGTGGCCGGTCAAAATTAAAATCTAGATTAGATTGAATTGGTTTGGATTGCTCATGTTCAGTCCGCTGCACAACGAAGGTCTTGCAGTGTTCTTAGCATGTTCTCTTCAGGAGCCGATGTAGAGGTCGTGAATTTGAGTTTGAGGTTATACTGGTTTGCTGACCCTACTCTACTACACTGGCTCAACATGGCTGACAGATAGGTGCAGTTATTATACTCGTAGCCAGGAATAGTTAAATCGATTGTTGTATAATATCGTATGGTATAAGTAAATTTTGGTTTTCTTTATGTTCACACGAAAAGCTATCAGCTTATTTAATGGCATGCATGTTTTTTTTTTGTATTTTTCCTTAAACATTTAGAACGTAAAATAAACGATGCCTACCAACCTACATGACTGGGTCTACCAAAACTGTGTGATCAGTTTGGAGAATTATTTAAACCGTCACAGCTCAACAGTTGATATAACAGATGAAGAAGGAAAATCCCCTCTCCACATAGCAACCAGTTATTCGCGAGTAACTAGCGCTACGCTTCTCCTTAAAGCCGGAGCCAACCCGAACGCCAGAAGGACCAACGGACTGACACCTCTTCATGAGGCTGTGGAAAGAGGCTGTGCACAGATTGTAGAGCTGTTTATTAATTGTGGTCTGTATACATAATAAGCGTATTATGATATTCTCTGTGTGTGTGTGCGCGCGCGGACATTTACACGAGAACGGGGAAAGAGAAGAGGAAAAACAGGTGGATTTATATGAAGACTGCCCCCCCCCCTCTCCCAAAATTTCGGACTTTGTGCCTAGAATAGAAAAGATTATTATTATTATTATTATTATTATTATTATTATTATTATTATTTATAGGATTGAGGTAACTCCTCCAGAAGATATAGAAGCAAAGAAAAAGAAGAGTGCCATTGTTTATTTTTTTAACCCGTGGAAGTCACACGAGATGTCGAAGTATCGTTTACTTGATGACAATGGCACTCTTCTTTTTATTGCTATTATTATTATTATTGTTGTTGTTGTTGTTATTATTCACCAGGCGAAATGATTGAGGGTATTTTGTCTGTCTTCGTGTTCTAAATTCAAATTCCGGCGAGGTCGACTTTGCTTTTCATTCTTTCGGGATCGATAAATTAAATACCAGTTGAATACTGAGGTTGATGTAATCGACTAGCACCCCTCCCCAAAATTTCAGGCCTTGTGCCTATAGTTCAAAAAATTATTTATTTATTTATCTATTTGTTTGTTTGTTTATTTTAAGAAAACTGTAATCCGAACATCAAAGATGGTAATGGAGACACACCATTAATCCGAGCTGCGTACTATGACTATTCTGATATAGTTAAAATGTTAATTGATGCCGGTAAGTCCATATATATATATATATATATATATATATATATATATATATATACACTCTGTGTGTTTAACTTAAAATAATAATAATAATAATGAAATTATTGTATACAGTGCTCAGGTGCACTACAACTTGTCAAAAGTGCGTATAAAGCATACTCTACTCTTTTACTCTTTTACTTGTTTCAGTCATTTGACTGCGGCCATGCTTGAGCACCGCCTTTAGTCGAGCAAATCGACCCCAGGACTTATTCTTTGGAAGCCTAGTACTTATTATATCAGTTCTTTTGCCGAACCGCTAGCTTACGGGGACGTAAACACACCACCGTCGGTTCTCAAGCGACGTTGGGGGGACAAACACACACACACATATATATATATATGTAAGGGAGGACCGACATCGGGGGCACCAATTGTAAGGAACGACCGACGTCGGGGTCACCAATTGTAAGGGACGACCGTGCGAACTCAAAAAGGAGCAATGGTGACGAATGGAAAAACAGAGGACTCCTTTTATTTAAACGTGTCACATGGTCGAACATACAAATATATATATCAAAGATGATATACATGATATGTTATGCGACGATAACATATGTGACCAGTAATGAAAGACCACAACCGTATAAGATGAATAACAGAGATATTTATTATGGCGTTAAAGATGTATGTCTGTGTGTGAGTGTGAATGCGACATATAATAACATAATCAAAGACAGGCCGTCATACAAAGAAAAGTGTGTATGTGAGTGATACATGTGTGAGTTATTACAGC
>NC_068981.1:182384984-182389875 GCF_001194135.2 Octopus bimaculoides | reverse complement strand
AGCAAGCTATTTACCACACAGCCACTCTTGCGCATATGCAGTATTGTACAAATGTCTGAAAAGTGAACAGTGTATGAGTCAGATACATGCTTGCATGTGTATGGAGGGGAGAAAATCAGGTGTAGTGTTGGCGAATCTCAGGGAGCATGGAAGTTTTGAAGGATGCAGTGCTCCGACAACTAACGACTGATGCTGGCAGTTTGTTCCATACTTCAGCAACTCTTAGCGTGAAAAAATGTTTCCGAAAGTCATGGGAGCTGTGCTGTTTTCTGACTTTGTAAACATGTCCACAGGTGTTAGACAGTTGTTAGACAGGTGTTAGACAGGTGGAGTTTGAAAAGGTGCTCAGAGTTATTCTTAGTAAGATGGTTAATAATTCAACACAAATATAACACTTATATTGCTATATTTGTTTTTACTGTTGGTAAGCTCATGTTAGCACTATTTGCGCAAACTTATTATCGAAGTCAATCCAGCTGTTCTCATTTCACCTTTCTCTCTTATCAGTACCTATGACCATACAGTCCGTCCGATACGTCCTTTCGCTTTTGTAGGTGTAGAGTGTACTTCGAAAGTGATTTGCTGTTATTTCTCGCCCTCTGCTCTTTCCCTATCTTCCTTCTCTCCTCTCTCTTTCTCCCTCTCTCCTTCCTCACCTCTCTCTTCTGTTATGTTTGATAAAATAGTATTGAAAGATATATATATATATATATATATATATATATATATATATATATATATATATATATATAGTTCTCGTTATAGACAGTAATGTATTTGTATTCAGAAATTAATACTAATAGACATGTCGTCTGATCAATTATTGATTTCGTAGGACCGAGAAATATGAGAAATATTTGGAATTCTTTAAAAAAAAAAAGACATTTTCCAACAACTATAAAAAAACCGGGTCTCTAAGGTGATCAATTCGTCCTCAGAAGATGCGTGTTATTTCCCTTTAATGGTAAAATGGTAATAGTGAAGTCGCTATCAAAATGAATAATTCATTCTCTGGAGGTGGGAGTTCTTTCCCTTATAACTGTCATTTTTACAGTCGTTCAAAAATGATCCGTTTGTTTAAAGGGGAACAAAATTCTTATTTATGATTAAAGGAGATTGACCTCCGCCGATAGACAGGTACATAATCACGGTTGGCAATTTTAGAGAAATTTTTTTTGTGTACATGTTTATGAGCAGATGTTCTTAGATACATTCTTTAAAATTTCCTTCTGCATCCCGGAACTGATTAGTGGATATATATTAGAATATTCATAAATGTGCACCTTTGGTTTCGTTTGTGTGTGTGAGATATATTTTTCATGTTTGTGATACAATTTATTTTAAGATTGCTTGTGCTAAAAAGTCTTCTATATCTATGTTCAGAAGAAAAGTGTTTTTCTATTAGAGTAAGGAGGTCTCTTGCTGTATTACATAAATGGAAGTAAGGATATGAACTATATAATTTTATCTCTCCTCCTTTTTTGTCTGTGGGGATGAAGAATAAAATGAATACGTAACTTTTCTCTTTGAATCAGCGAGTTAAGAAGGGTTTATTTTTTAAGTAAGGACTGTCCTATTGAATATTAGAAACTCATTAGAGATCCTGCGGCTAATGATATACATGAGGTTTCTAAACAGTATCAGGCGGTTGGTATGATTCTACGTTTATATGAGATAGCTTTCATTTTGTTTCATGAGAGGTGTGTATAAGTTAACTATTAAAAACTAGTTTAGCATCAAGGAAGTCAACAGTAGCGCGGCTAGTGGTCTACAATTATTGTCAGATGGATAACCCAGAATGTGTGGGTAATGTCCTTTTCCAATTTGTTCAAAATATGGTCAATAATGCTTTTAGTTATACTAACTTGCCATCTTTGTATAGACCAAAATATATACTAGTGAACTTTTAGCAAGCATATCTAAAATATATAATCCTATACGATCATATATATCCACGCTGCTATTGTCGGTGCTACCCCTTTATATCTAAATCGAATGCAAAAAGTGTTACCTATGCACATCAGACGAGATTAAAATCTCCTGAAAGCTTCATAAACAAAACCTCTATTTAAACACAAGGTGAGAGCTTTTTAAGAAATGCAGATACTTTGAAAAGGAATTATTGCACAACTAGGAAATATCACCTTCACCCAACCAGAACCACACATATTAAACATAGGCATCTGATATTGCTTCATCTCAGATTTTCTTTGCTCTTTCTTCCTCCAACAAATCCTACTGCTTGAAGTTTCTAAACAATAAGGAGCCGATGGCATGATCTTAAATAAAGGGGGAATAACTCAGAGCACCCGGGAGCGAGTCATTAAACTTGAAAGAAGCAAAAGTTTTGAAAAATACCTTACCCAAAATATTTCTATACTATGTGAAGATAAGTAGATACTAATTTTCTTTATTTTATGCAACATTCTTCATATTACCTTTTGTCCTCTTGCAGGAGCTGATGCTGAAATACGAAATAACTGTGGCCAGACAGCACTTCTTGTTAGTCTTTGGGAAGGCAGTATTAATACAGCGGAGTTCCTTATCGAAAGTAACTGCGACTTGGAAGTCATTGACCTAAACGGTCATAGTGCTCTGTATGCTGCCATTCATAGTGAATTATTACCAGATAAGGACATTGCCAAGCGTTTGGTTAAAGCTGGTAAATATAGTGACGTGTTAGGAATGAACGTAGGTACCTATGATACGGCTAATATGTGTTGTTAGGCTTTGTACAAATGTGTTTGAGAACATATCTTTCGGCGTGAATGTATGAGTGCATGTGTATGTATTTATGTAAGGGAGTGGGAGAAGAAAGAGAAGAGGACAGGCAGAAAAAGAAAGATATAGGGAGTGTAACAGAGAGAAATAATGCATACATGTATGCCAACAGTTTATATATACATTAAGTATGATACATAAATAGACATACACGTGCTAACGCGCGCGTGCGCACAAACACACACACACACACACAAACAGACGTATGTTGACTTGTGTGAAGTGAATGAGAAAGGAGTGTTCCATACATGTTGTAGAGTACATTAACTGAAACTGAATCTTTGTCTCACCATTTGAGCTTCATGCTACTACGATCTTCAGGCGCGGATTCTTATCTGAAGATTGCAGTGACCTGAAACTCAAATCGGGAGATACAAATTCAGTTTCGATAAACTATATGTATGTAGGTATATTCAAATACAAACACACACACATCCACACACTACATGTAAGTACATACGCAAACATACATATTGGTGTATATATATTAAACTATAAATTTCCTTTACAGGTTATGATGTCCAACGGGATATGTGGTGGCTGAACCGAAGCCGTTTTAGATTCAGGTTACCATTATCTACCGACTTGGAAAACAAAAATACAAAAGAAACTAAACCTCCTAGTCATCTGAAAGCTGCAACAGTGAGCAACCGTCCTACAAAAAAAGTAACCCAGGGGAAACGTCCTTCGAGCGTAGGAAAACTAGGAAAACCTCCTTCGATGAATGTAAAACTTGAAAAAGGTCCTTCAAATAGTTTGAAACAAGAAAAATGTTCTTCGTGTAAAACAACGTCCGAAAGTTCTTCAGCATCAAGAATGATTAAGCATCGTGTTTCAAGCAGCACATCAGTAACTGAAAACCTTCCTCCTGAAACATTAAACTTTGAAAAACGAACGCCAAAAGCAATAACGTTTGGAAATTGTACGCAAAAGAGTTCAATCTTTGCAAAGCATAAGGAAAAGTTATTTGGAAATCGTCACCGGAAAAGTGTAGCTCTGGAAAACTGTGTTCCAAGAACTGTAACTCTTGATAAGACCCCAGAACATTCTCGTAAAAGAGTAACGTTTGCAGAGCGCCCTCCGACGAGGATAACATTCTCTGATATATCAAACAATCATAGAAAACAATTCAGTTTTAGCAGCTTGTTTTCGAAATTGAAGCGACATGGTGTAAAATAGGTACATTCCGAACATCCATTGCTTGTCCATGTGTGTGTGTGTGTGTGTGTGTGTGTGTGCGTGCGTGTGTGCGTGCGTGTGTGCGCGTGTGTGCGCGCGCGCATGCTCGTGTGTATGGAGAATAAACAATTGCTGTTTCAATTTTCTGTCTTTTTTTATGTATTAAGGGTGCAACACAAAAGCAGTTTTCTATTCTATCACAAACAATGTATTTGATTATATTTGAGATACTCTGAAAGAGTTTGGGACCAAAACGAAGGAAAGACTAATTTCTTCTGTTATTGTTGTTTTTGTTAAACTCCCAGATCAACCCTGTTTGAGTACACATGTAATCAAATGAATTTCGATTATAACTACAATAATCCTTCACTATATCACGGTTCATCTATCGCAGTTTATTTTTTAAGATTACGTCGATTCCTCCGTGGCGTTGTTTTGCATTTATAATAAAATAACTATATACAAAATATAAAGATAATACAAAATATATATAGTACAGTACTGTTTCTACTTCGCGGATTTTCACTTATCGCTGGGGTTTTGGAACGTAACTCCCGCAGTAGTCGAGGGATTGCTGTAACCTCTTTCTTTTAATGCAGTCTGTACTCGTAGAGTACATTACTATCAGGTCATCCCATAAGTTCTGTCCGAATTTTGAATAAAGAAAACAAGTGATCAAATGTTATATTTAATTGAAATTTAATCATCAATGTACTTTCCCTGATTATCTATGACTTCCTTCCATCTATTGACAAGCTTTTTAATCCCATCAATGTAAAACTCTTTTGATTTCAAAGCAAAGAACTCTGAAATGTCAGTTTTGACCTCCGACTGGCTTGCGAAAGTTATGCCCCCCAAATGATTCTGTAAACTACGAAACAAATGGTAGTCTGAAGGAACAAGGTCGGGAGAATAAGGTGGATGAGGAATT
>NC_068981.1:182373682-182384640 GCF_001194135.2 Octopus bimaculoides | reverse complement strand
AAATGCGTTCGCGA
The DNA here is from genome assembly GCF_001194135.2 of Octopus bimaculoides. Classification (NCBI taxonomy): domain Eukaryota; kingdom Metazoa; phylum Mollusca; class Cephalopoda; order Octopoda; family Octopodidae; genus Octopus; species Octopus bimaculoides. Next base: position 182,384,626 of record NC_068981.1, on the reverse strand, counting down.
GAATGGAGAGAAGAGCAGATTTCGGGATTTGCGTTTGCTTTCGGACAATTCATGAGGCACCCATTTTCCAAGTTTATGAACCTTTCCAAGTTGTTGAAGATGACGATGAACAATTGTATGGTTTGAACTAAACTTTATTGCCAATTCTTCAACTGATAATGCAGAATTTTCTTCAAGTAATGCCTCAAGGAGATTATCATCAAACTCAACTGGACATCCTGTTCGATCTTCATCTTCAAAGCTGAAATCTCCACTTCTGAATTTTGCAAACCATCTACTGCAAGTTCTTTCATTCAAGCATTCTTTCTCATAAACTGAGTGCATGTTTCGAGTCACTTTGGCTGCAGAGTTTCCTTTTTTGTACTCATAAAACCTTATGTGCCTTAAATGCTTTTTGGATTTTTTTTTTGGCAACCCTTGCAGTTAATAAAGAAATTATTATTATAATAATAATTATTATTATTATTATTATTATTATTATTATTATTATTATTATTATTATTATTATTATTATTATTATTATTATTATCAAGGCGGCAAGCTGGTAAAATCATTAGCACGCTGGGCAAAATGCTTAGCGGCATTTCGTCTGAGTTCAAATGCCGCCGAGGTCAACTTTGTCTTTCATCCTTTCGGAGTCGACAAAATAAGTACCAGCATTGTGTCTATAGTAGAAAGAAACATCATCATCATCATCATCACAATTTTCAGATTCAAATTTATGGTTGGAAGAAAACGAAAAAGCTCCTATGATAGTTTAACACAATGAACCATACATACATACATACATACATACATTGATATGGATGTTCGAAAGGACTATGGAAGGTCAGAGTGATATACCAAATTGGTTTGCTACAGCAAGGACAAATCTTGTTGCCAAAAATGAAATCACCGAGATGGCAGGAAACTATAGGCCCATTGCACCCACCATTTTTCCACAATTAATTCCACTATAGTCGCAATATACACCATTTGAAAGGTATTTTTCGAAAATTTGATTAAAAAATATCCATTTTCCCGAAGGTAGAGAGGAAACAAAATCGGTAGAGGGGGGGGGGGACACTTGTTTAGGCATATCGCTTATCACATCTATTTCCTCGTTGAGTGGAAGTTTCATTAATCCGATATGTGTGTGTATGTGTATGTTTGTGTATGTATTTATGTATGTATGTATGTTATTCAGTTTTATTTCAAGATTTCTTGCCAATAGAGAAAGAACCAGTGTCTAACCTAGATCCAAGGCTCCTTCATTGGAATTTCAACAACATCAACAGAGTATCTTTGTATGTATGTCTCTTCTAATTTTTAATTATTATAAATCTTCTACTGAGGAGGGAGCCGGTATCCAACAAAGATACAAGGCTCCATCTTTGGGATGTAGCTAACACAGACAAATTCACATTTGGAACTTGAGAAAAGTCTTGCATATGTTTACTGTTCCACTCATAGATTGCACTTGTAATATACAAATCAGCCGGTCAATATCTCTTTCTGAAAATCCCAGTTTATCTGGATTCTCCTTTAAGCATTTACTAACAAAACCTGGTGCTTCAATTATTATTGGAATGAATATGAATTCATAGTCTAGATATATTTAGAAGCTGGAGGTTTCGAAGCAGTTGACCACAGATATTCTCTTTTTGTTTGATTTTCAAAGAGATATTTATATCTACAGGGCAGCTGACCTCTATGATGGTACATACCTTTGCCCCTCTGTTTCCAAATAACAATATCCGGTCCATTATGTTTACGTTTAACAGAAGTTTTGATGGGAATATTCCCCCAGTATTCTTTGAGTTGGTGCTTATGAATGTATTCTGTAACAGGGATTTTTCTAAGTTTATTTCAGGAGAGTATTTTTTCGGATGGCATTGTAAATTGTTTTAGCAACAACATCGTGCCACATAGGGAGGTAGTACAGAAACATGGCATAGCCTACACATGCAGTTGTACCTTGTGATTACAAGAGCGTCACTGTCTCTCTTGGATCTGTAGTCTTCGAATCAGCTTTCTCCTTTCTGGTTTGTATGTATGTATGTATGTATGTGAGCGTGTGTCTACCCGGTTCTATTCGAAAACCCTTTGTAATGTTGGTTTTATAATGAGTTACAGATACTCCTTCATAAATATAATGAATGAATGATTGATACTTCGGAAGCTGTTTACCTACTTTTATATTTTACTTGTTTCAGTTCTTCGACAGCGGCCAAGGGAGGTTTTTAGTCTAGTACTTATTCTATCGAGCTTTTCGTCCAAAGTTCTACGGCCACACAGCGCGCACACATACACACAAATATACATATATATACACGTGTGGGTACTATTTTGGCGTGTGATCTATTCAAGGGAGATTACTTTAGGTTACTTTTTAGTTTAGTTTGTGTTAGTGCTACTTTCCGTGTGATCTACGTGAGCAAATTTACTTTGGTAGGTGATCTACGCACTTATTTTGATTTATTATATGGTTTTTCTCATTATCAAAATAGTAAGAAGTTTGAAAAAATACATTTACAGTGCTAAGTACGTACAAAATAATTTAAAAAGTAACCTAGAGTAATCTCCCTTGTATATCACACACTAAAGTAGCACCCATGTGTGTATGTATGTATCTGTGTGTGTTTTTATATATATATGTTTATAGTAGTAACAACAACACATGGATGGAATTTATAAATATTTTAATGCATCGCTATGCGCATTCCCACCAAGCACACGTTTCTTAGGACTATTATCGTAAGAAACGTGATTTGTAGAAACACACGTAGCGATGCATTAAAATATTTATAAATCCTATCCATGGATTATCATTATTATTATCCTACATTATACTGACACAGCTCGATACAACCCACAAAAACTGTTATTGCTAGTTGGTATCATTAGGCTGTACCTGGCAAATTGAAATAGGAGCTTTTATATACATATTCAAAAACATTTCCCGTAAACGAACTTAGAGGATGTGCGTGTGTGTGTGTGTGTACAATGGACTTCCACACTTTCCGTCTACCAAATTCACCCACAAGACATTGGCCAATCCTGGGCCATAGCAGAAGCCACTTGCCCAAAGTGTTGCACACTGGGAGTGAAGAAAAAAACCACATGGTTGTAAAGTGACCTCCTTAAACACCCTGTCATGCTTACTGTTTACAAGCAGTTATGAAATATTAGAAAAAATGTAAGAGAAAAACAAAAGAACAAAAGTATGAGACGTATAGAAGATTAGACTAAATAATCCGGCCGGAACAATATTTATAACTAAACCAAGTGCTTCGACTGTCAGTCGTTGTGCTGAAGTCGACCTGTACTTCGCCCCTTGTTATGCGTGGTTAAAAACAAAACTTCGAGAATTTCCAAGTTATTGAAATGACAGAGGCAGAAGAGTTAGACGGTGCTACTATTTTGGCGAATGCTTTAAAACAACAAGTAAGCTTTATTATTATTATTATTATTATTATTATTAAAATTCCGCCGAGGTTGACTTTGTCTTTCATTCTTTCGGGGTGGATAAATTAAGTACCAGTTGAGGAGTGGGGTCGATGTAATTGACTTGCTCCCTCCCTCAAAATTTCAGGCCTTGTGCCTACAGCAGAAAGGATTATTATTATTATTATTGTTATTAGAGCTGGTTAGCACGCCGAGCTAAATGTAGCGGCAGTGTGTCTGACTTTACCTCGGCTGAGGTTAACTTTACCTTTCATCCTTTTAGGGGACGATGAAATGAGTACCAGTTGAGCCCTGGGGTCAATGTAATCGACTAACCCCTATCTCCCGAAAACCTCGGGCTTTGTGCCTGTAATAGAAAGGATTATAATTATTATTGTTCACTTCTGCAACCATTCCTTTCGATATTATGTTGGTTAAGAGAGTTGTAGACTGATAAAACTAATAGGGGCGTCGAACAAAATGCTTTATGTCCTCTTTATTCGAACACCACCGAGGTCAGCTTTGCCCTTTCACCCTTCTATTGCTGAAATAAGAAAAGTACAGGGTCTTCATATATTTGGCTGTTTACTCCCATTAAAAGTTGTGGTCATGTGTCTGCGACAGAACTCAATTTGTTGTTGTTTTAGCTCCGGACCAAAGCGAAGGGTCCTGTCAGAGGGCCCTGGTCAACTTGAGTGAGATGATGTGAACTCCTTCCCCTTTCTGGTGAATCAAAAGCATTCCGATGGTGACTAACCCCTTTTTGTGTGCAGGATACACAGGAACATATTGTCTAGTGTGTGTCTTTTAAAGGTGGTAGGGGGTGATTTGATGGAGATTTGGCTGTTATTTTCAAACATTTGTCTCGTTAACTCTTATTTTTTTGCTGGTTAAAAAGGTGAAAGTAGCCCGGTCAGAGTAGAATCGAGCGGAGTTTCGTTATAGCTCACCCACATAAGGGGAATTTTTAATTTTTTTTTTTACACCGCGCACTTCCAAATGATAGGGGGAGGGACTTTTATTTTTAAAAATGTTGAAAATCTATTTCCCCCCTTTCCTTTCCTAGGGTCCTTAATGACGGATTTTAGTTTCTTTTTTTTTTTTTTTGCACTACGCACTTACAAACGATGGGGTAAGCCTTTAAAAAAAAATTAGAAATTCATGATTTTGGAATGGGTCAGTAAGTTGCTGGGCCATGTATAAAATACAAAATAATATGTGAAATAGAGATGGACTTCATATTTTGTGTGTGACTTTATTTAAAAAATTTTCTTAAAATGTTGACAGAAAAAACATATAATGAAATCATTCACTCAAAATTTCACAACTAGTTTTTTAGCTTACCAACTAAACTTAGGAAAACACCTATGAATGATAGTTCATTATAAAGTTTTTAAAAATCAATAGTCTGTAATTCTACCTACCTACCTAATTACCCACCTACCTTCCTTCCTTCCAAGCTGGCATAGGTTGGACGATTTGATAGGATTCAATAACTCCAAGGTCCGTATCCAATTCCAGTGACTGCTTTTAGCAAAGTTCTTATGGCTGGATGCACTTCCTAATGCCACTCACTTTACAGCATTGATTGGGTGCTTGTTTTGTACTAACTGTACTATCATGGTTACCATGCAGTTCACAGGACTACAAGCCTTGGGGTAAGTGGCAGGTCAGCTTCATGCTAGGAGACAAGAGGATTACTGTGAGGTGTGGGGGCACAGAGCAAGTTTCTGCAGAGGGATCTGCATGGTGTATTCACATCTAGGAGAAGAAAGAGAAAACTATCAGTAGATAATGGCAATAAGGTGCTCAGATGCCCCCCCTCCAGCCCAAGGCACAAGCTGAGTAGGAGTGGGTGGTGGGTGGTTTGCAAGATTTTATGGTAAGGCAGACTACCAAAATGGGTTATTATTGAAGAGTGACTGAAACAATAGTCATGAGCTGGGAAAGTCAGATGGATAGAGAAGTGTAGGGGCCGTGAGCAGCAGGAATAGTAAAAATAATTCAGTTGCTGAGAGTGGGGCGAGGACAAGACAGAGGCAGTTTGTGGAGCCAGTGAGGATGAGAAGGCAGGCATATACAAGGGGGTGCTGAAAAGTTCCTGGCTTTAAGGGTATCATGAAAGGCCCAGTTGGAGACTCAACCTTCCAAATTCTTTTACAGAGCTTAAAGAAACTGCAATAAGTGTGTGAATCTGAGAGGGGAATAAATTCAATAAAATCATAATTAATTGATCCTCCTGTATTTTCTTTTACCCAAAGCCAGGAACTTTCCAGCACCCCATCATACATTTTAAATTGGATACCATTTACTTTGATAAGCAGTACTTCTTTTCATCTGCTGACTCTGTACAAACAAGACATAATCCACCAATCCAAGATGACAGTAACTCTGAATAAGAACTGAATTAGAGTGTGACAGTCCATCCAACCCATACCAGCATGGATAGTGGGTATAAAAATGAGGATGATGGTGATTTACAATTATAAAATATCAACTATTAATTCATCATAGCCATTCTTTTTACACCTGCCTTCCATTCTGGTTTGGGTTATGTGGTCTGTCACACTCTAATTCAGTTATTCACTTCTTATTCAGAGATACTATCTTGGATCAGTGGACCACATCTTGCTTGTATAGTGTTGGCTGATCAAAAGAAGTACTGGATTTATCAAAGTAGATGCTATCTAATTTACTACAAAATGCTAATTTAGTGTATGAAATTCTAGATCATATTCCAGTCAATAGCTAATATTTTGTTGTCTCTGTCTACTAATGTGTATTAATTATTTTTGATGACTTTATCCTCATTTCTCTGTCTGCACTCACTTTTATTCACCTCATACTTTGAGGGACCATGAAGATATCTCATCACCACTATTTTATCTCTTGCTAGCTCCACCCACTCATTCTCACCATCATCTTCATTATCATTTAACATCCTCTCTTCTAAATGTGAGTAGCCATGTAGCTCCTCTATAGTAAAATTCCTGCTGTACCTTCTCTCATACTTTAACCCCTTATTGCCTAGAACAACTCTTCCACTAAGGCTTTCTAGTCATGCAAGCTACATGGCAACCTCACTGATATTGGTGACACAAAAAAGCCCCCAGTGCACTCTTAAAGTGGTTGGCATTAGGAAGGGTGTCCAGCCATAGAAACCAAGCCAAAGCAGACATTGGAGCACAATGTTGTCCTAGGATCCATTGGATCCACTCACGCTGTCCAACACATTTTACCATGAAGCATGAACATTAAATGGTAATGACAATGTGTCTGAAGAAAAAGGACAGAGAGGAACAGATTTATAGTTGTGATAGGATAGCAGTGGAGAGAGTAAAAGAGGGGATACTATTGGAGGAGGAATTATGGCAGGGTACAAGGAAAAGGTAAGGGATTACTGTCAAAGGTTAGTGAGAAAAGGAAGGGACGAATAAGAGAAGTGAAAAGGTGGCTTGTGTAGGGGGTGTCTAGGGCTATCCTACATTATAAGGGCAAATGTGGTAGAAAGGTGTGAGGAAAAGAGGATAGGAAGGGAGCGATAGACTGGGGGTAGAATGGAATCCTCAGATAGTCATTGAAGGATAGAGAGGTGTAGGGATCATGGGAGTAGGCCAGAGGTGGGGAGGGAAGATGAGAAAGGGTACTGAGGTGGTAAAGAAGCTGTTTTGAGAGGACAGTGAGAGAAATTGAGGGAGAGGGTGAGTGCAGTGAGGGCAATTCAGGAAAGAGAGACTGGAGGGTCCCATAAAAATATGTTAATCTTCCATGTTGTTTATATATTACTGTTTATGTTTGTATACATGCATACTTAGTTTCAACATACTCAGTTTTTATTTCTGCATATTTCTATATATTTTCTGCATTTATCCCCTATTTATTCTGTTTATTGTTTTTACTTGGTCTTCTGTTCTGTTTGCTTCAGTCAAAAGACCTAATTATTTTCTATATATCTTTTTCCATTAAGTTACTGAACTTAATATATAATTCTTTGTAAGCCTGTTCTGTCTCATGTATTGTACACACACTGCCCTACAACCATCCCTGAATATTTAAAACTGTCACATGCCTGTGTGTGATATGTTTGGCTTATAACTTGTTGCTTTTCTTTTCACATTGATCCAGGGTATTGAATATGTGTTTGGCATTGTTGGTGTTCCGGTTATCGAAGTTGCAATGGCCATGCAAACTGCTGGCATCAAGTTTGTGGCTATGAGGAACGAGCAAGCTGTAAGTATTATTTACAAAAATCTCAAGTAAATTGAATGATTCCAGTTTTAGCCTCAAACTGTTCCCATCCATCAGTATTGAAATGGGCTGGGGTGAGAGTGGAGGGTTTTCAGAACTACAAGGGGAAGTCAAAAATAATATGCACTTTTGCCAGTTCTTTCTTTAAGTTGTTTTCACTGCCTCCGGTGCTTGCATGCTAAAGGGTGGTACTCTTGTAGTTATGTAACCAAGATTCGACCTTGATCTCTTCAGTTTTCTTTCTTATGTTACAGAATAAAAATGGCTATTCTGCTGGTAGAATAGCCATCAAGGAAAACCAGAGATCTGTGATTTGATTTCTCTAGTCTGAAGGTGTATCAGGGGCTGAAATTCAATCTAGGTTTCAAGTGCCCTACTGCATAGAAGTGTGTGATAGGATCAAGAAGTTTAAAAATGTCTGGACAAGCATGAAGCCTGAAGAGGGAGCAGGTCACTCATCAGCCTCCATCACTGACATGAAGTTTCAAGAAGCTTGAGAGATGGTCCTGGTGAACCGACAAGTGACCTTTGGTGAGGTGACATGCTCTCTGCAAATTAGGTTTGTGCATACAAAATCACACCAGGTGTTGTGTGTATTTATTGAGCGAAAACACCTAAAGCTCCACGAGGCTCCGGCAGGGGGTAGTGGCAACCTCTGTTGTACTCTTTCGCCCCAACTTTCACTCACTCTTTCTTCCTGTTTCTTGAGTAACGCTGTGATGGACTGGCGTCCCGTCCAGCTGGGGGGAACACATATGCCATAGAAACCAGGAAACCGGGCCCATGAGCCTGGCTAGGCTTTAAAAGGGTGCATAAATAAATAAATAAAGACAGTTATTGCTGCCTCTCTTAAAGAAAGTCTCGAAATTCTGGAATGCACCTCATATTTTATTCATTCACTGAAATGAAACACAAAATAGTAATGAGCTTTGCAAACTGTATAATAGACTGCCTAATAGTCTTTTATGTTTAAACTTAGATGTTTCTCTTGCATTATTTCATTTGGGGATCAGCTCTGTACTATCTTGATCACATTTTCTTTCTATCTTTCTCTGCTCTTCTTCTTCTGTTTGTATGTGTAATCATGTGCTAGGATATGTGTGTGTGTTCTTATTTTATATTATCTTTGTGCAATGGAGCTCGTATTTGTGTGTGTACATGTGTGTGTATGTGTATCTGTGTGCGCAATAGAGAAATTATACAGACTGAATAAGTTTTTACAGTCTCATTATGACTTCCCATCTTGCGTACCAATATAATATTACAATAAAGTTGTATATTTCTTACAAGATGGTATGGTGAATTTTATCACTTCACCAGCATTAAAAAGGTTTGCCTGCGCTTAGACTAAAGAGAGCTTTCTAGCCTGTATCAGCTCTTATTTGATTACTGCCTCCTAGATGAATAGTCTGCAATAGTCTGCAGAATCCATGTTTCCTTCATACATACCATTCCAATGAATAAATTTAAAAAATAGATCTAATGCAAATCAATAACTGATCCCTTAACATCCTCTTTCACAATGATGTTAACAATCAAAGCCACTACAATCAATAAGGATAAAAATCAGTTTGATCCTGCTCATCTTTGATGGTTAGTGAGGTGAGTACAGGAGTGAAGACATGATAGTCAATGTCATAGACTTTGGAGCAGAGGGTGCAAGTGCACCCTTAAAATTTTTGGGGTGGAGAAGAACAATGAAAACACCTGGAAAATCCTCCAGTAAAACTGGGTTTCCATCCCCTAAGCAAATTTCATTTATGGTCAACATCTACTTATTGTGTTCGACTAACCCAATTGACTGTAAATAAAAGCTTGGAAAGCAAAAAGATGTCATTTAGATTTTAGTTCCTGTTGCTGTTCTAATGGTGTACAATTTTGTCTTCCAGGCTTCTTATGCTGCTAGTGTGATTGGTTACCTAACAAGAAGGTAAATTATTCTTTTTCTTGGTATAGGTGGAATTCAAATCTTGCAATGGTCCTTGTGGTCTATCACATATTTTACTTACTTCAGTGAAAAAAATAAAACCGGGCACATATTTTACTTGCTTCAATGAAAATAAAAATAGAGCTAGGCACTTATTTTGTTCACTTTAAATGGAAAAAGATGTTGCTGCTTCATCACTGCTGGATGAAGACCACTCAGCCATGTGAACAATTGTTTGAATAATTCAGATATAGATATAATCTATGTCAGTGCTTCTCAAACTATCTGATGTGGTGTACTGGCAGTTTTTTTTTTCCAATGTGCCAGGGACCAGTAATATTTCTTAGAAATATTAATTTATACTGGAAACAATATATATAATGAATGTAATAAAAGTTGACAATTTTTTAAATCTTATATTTATTTTGTAAACAAATAATACAATATTACATAAGAATTTTATGTTTCTTTCTTTTCTGGAAACTTGCCACAGACCGGTGCCATGGAACACCACTTTGAGTAGCACTGATCTATGTCAAATTTTTTATTTCTTTTAACAAATAACTACAATAAACAGTTGGAACTCTGTAAATTTTACAAGTATTTCATTAGGTGTTATTGCCGAATTCAGACTTGTCATCACAGAATCCAGACTTGTCATCACTTGAAGATAGGCCTTCAGTCGTCTTCTCAAAATGCAATAATTCTTCAAAATACTCATCAATGTTATGGAAAGATTAAGTTTTTGACAAATCTCCAAATTTCAGGATATGAGAACGATTCACTGGAGTGGATCCCCCATTGCCTTTTCCAAGACCATGACAGGATTTGAAATCAGCACTGCTTGTTAACTACACACTAGTAAATGTAAGTCCTCGATACAATGTTTGGAAACAGGATGGGATGTCATAGATAGAAAGCCTTTTATCATTGGTCTTTTCTAGATCAAGGCTGGCCTGGATTGAACCATCAGAAGGTTGTATCCTGCCCACTATGATACTTGGTGTCTCCCCTCCAGTCAATAAACTGATTGTAGATATGGAATACCTCAGTGGCTACATTACTGAACAGTGGTTATAATATTGGGCTACAAGCATGACACTGGTGTTATGTTTCCCTCGGACTGACTCGCAGAGATAACATAACGAGTTATACAATTTAATTATTACATTTATTGTTCAATTACATACAAAGAACGCACTCACCCAATGTTCGTTATGAATAAACAAAAGTCATGTCCGCCATATATATATCAATGACATTTTACTACGACAGTCCCACAAGACAACAACAATGAAACAATGAACTCAGACGAACCACATGACACACGGAACGTCAGACGT
>NC_068981.1:182358683-182369074 GCF_001194135.2 Octopus bimaculoides | reverse complement strand
CTGGTGTTATGTTTCCCTCGGACTGACTCGCAGAGATAACATAACGAGTTATACAATTTAATTATTACATTTATTGTTCAATTACATACAAAGAACGCACTCACCCAATGTTCGTTATGAATAAACAAAAGTCATGTCCGCCATATATATATCAATGACATTTTACTACGACAGTCCCACAAGACAACAACAATGAAACAATGAACTCAGACGAACCACATGACACACGGAACGTCAGACGTATTACATATCTAACAGTCCATATAACAACTGGAATAGCCTAAGAGCAACAATATTGATTCCAATTTTGGCACAAGGCCAGCAGCTTCAGGGGAAGAGGTAAGTTGATTACATTGAACCCAATGCTCAACTGATACTTATTTTATTGATGCCAAAAGGACAAAAGGCAAAATCAGCCTTGGCAGAATTTGAACTCAGAATGTAATGACATACAAAATGCCACTTTGCATTTTGCCCAGTTTCTAACGACTCTGCCAGCTTGCTACCTTCCCATGAGCTACAATATTGAACTATAATCTGCAAACTACTTACCCTTCAGCAAGTAAGCTTTTGGTAGAAATGGAATAGCTTAATGGCTGCAATATTGAACGACAAGTTTCTTAAAGATGATGTTATGTTCATGTTATTGTATGTCTGGGAAATAAACTTAATTCTATGTGCCTTATTTCTTTCACCTTACTGCCAAAAATGGATATCAATGACATCTCTACATCATTTTTTGATTAGCTAGAAATACTGCCTATAACCAAAATATACATTAATACTTGTAAAAATGGATACTAAACAGTTTATAAGTAACTTTATGTTACTCTCTGTTGTGCAAATTAATATATATTTCTATTGAGGATGGTAGATAAGAAGAACCATTAGAACCTCAGACAAAATGCCGCTTATGGTTTTTTTTTTTAATTTACAAACCTTTACATACTGAGTTCAAATACTGTCAAGATCAGCTTTGCCTTCCATCCTTCCAATACATTAATAAATTAAAGTGCTTGTCAAGTACCGGCATTATATATGCTCAACTATTTTCTCATCTTCAAGCATCTGTAACTGAGACACATTTCACAACACTGTACCAGGAATTTCTGTCTCCCATTAGCTTTAGTAGGGTCTGAATTTCATGTTGTGTGTCTGTACTAATAATACCAATGTAACTGAGTGGCCTTTGTATTCTCTTAAGGTGCAGAAGTTTCCAAAATACAACCTCTAACATTGCCTCTTGTTCAGCAAGATAGCAGAAGCCAGCAAAGCCTGCCCTTTATCGAGCAATTATATCCTCTTCCAAAATATGTGGCGTTGTATTAATGTTAGAAATTTGTATTAGTCTCCATTTGAATTCATTAGTAACCTTTCTTTTTGGATTTATTTTCAGGAATAGTTCATGTTGTGGTTATTTGTGTCTATGTTTCTATTTCAGAATAGTCTTTACTTTCTTTTTGCAAAGGTTGTTAAAAGAGGTAAGGCAATTCCCATGAAACTTGCCAGCCTTCAATGGTCTGAAGTCATCAACATGGTTTATATTCAGTTACAACACCCATCTTTAGATCAATGTCTACAGACAAAACATGGTCATAGATATTTTCTAATGCATGTGTTGACTCTCAGAAGATGCATACTTAAAACCTGAATACAAAGTATATTGAATAGGGCGGCACATAAACACATGCATTATTGGTTGGTGAACAAGTGGAGACATACATGTAGGATTGAGAGGATTGTTTAGTTGTCTTGATAACATGTCAGACTTTATAGTGTCGCTGCCTCAATAAAATGTATTCAGTACACTCTGTAAATTGGTTGGTGTTAGGAAGGAAATCCAGCCATAGAAACCAACCAATAAATGGAATACAGGAGTAAAATGTGGTGCTCCAACCTATTTGGCAGAGCATAACTTTAGATAACAACTGACTTGGGTCATGACAACCTGCATAACCCTTGTCCACATGGAAAGCAAATGCAATGTACAATGATGGAAATGGTTGTGGTGAGAGTGGTGATGACAGCAGTAGCAATGATAATAATCATCACCATCATGTAACCCTTCAATGCAACATGATACTTTATATTTACTCAATGCCCTCACCAATTACCATTATAGTAATCCTGTAATCTTTAATATTTACTCAATACTATAAACCAGAGGATTGTTGTTATATTTATCCAGTGCTATAGAAAATTCTGCCTAAATATCACCCAATGCTATAATTTGATCTTATATTTTCAGACCAGCAGCTTGTCTTGTAGTCTCAGGTCCTGGTTTAGTACATGCTCTTGCTGGTGCTTCCAGCGCTATGGAGAATTGTTGGTATGTATTTGTTTGTCATTTATCAGTAGAATAAGTACCAGTAATATATTGTACAATGTAAGCAAGCCAATAATAGCAGTGTTTTACTTACTTTTTAAGACTGCTCGATGCTTAAAGTTGAAAGAAATCATTATTAAGTTGGTGCAAGTTGCTGCAGATAGCACCAATTCTTTTATTCCTTCATTTGTTTCAGTCATTTGACTGTGGCCATGCTGGAGCACCGCCTTTAGTCGAACAAATCGACCCCAGTACTTAATCTTTGTAAGCCTAGTACTTATTCTATCAGTCTCTTTTGCCGAACCACTAGGTTATGGGGACGTGACCACACCAACACCGGTTGTCAAGCGATGATAGGGGGACAAACACCGACACACCAACATACAAACATACACACACACATATATATACGACGGGCTTCTTTCAGTTTCCGTCTACCAAATCCACTCACAAGGCTTTGGTCAGCCCAAGGCTATAGTAGAAGACACTTGCCCAAGGTGCCACGCAGTGGGACTGAACCCAGAACCATGTGGTTGGTAAGCAAGCTACTTACCACATAGCCACTCCTGCACGTAAATGTTAAACAATTTTTTTTTTTCACAATGCACATTAGTTTCAGTTCCTACTCTTTTTTTGATCGTCGTCTTCATTGTTATCACCACAGCAACCAGTGATCTCGTTATGGCTGTGTGATCACATCCTACAATGTTGTTTGAACAATGATTACAAGATTATATAAGACTGAAATAAACAAAATTCAATTTACATTTAGCTATATTGTAAAATTTACCATCGTCGTTCCTATATTATGTATTATTAAATGCTTTGAGTCTTTTAAATGGGATTTACTAACCTGGTGTATTTCTTCCAGGCCAATGTTACTTATTGGGGGTTCTTGTGAGAGACAACTGGAAGGCATGGGAGCTTTTCAAGAATACCGACAGGTAAGAATATCTTCAGATACTGATACATATGTTGTCTGACTTCTTTTGTCCATCATCTATATAATAATGAAGGAGATGGTTATGGTAATGGTGAGACAGTTTACCTCTGTGTCCTCTGCTACCATCACTGCCTTTACTTTTGTTACCCCCTGTTGCTTGGTTTATGTTCTTACCTTACTCCTAACTCTTAACTGCACTCTTCAAAGTTACCTCCCTTCTTAATTCTATCCAAGCCAATGAAGGAGCCTCCATGTGGTTGCTGGACCTGCTTAGAAATAGCAGCCAAATTTCATTCATTCAATTTATAATCTACAATCTTAAGAAAGGAAAGACACGTTAGACAATGTGGTCCCAGATGTAATCTTTTAGGAAATATCTTAGCACCTTCAATCAACTGGGATTAAGAATCACATTCAATACCAACCTAAAAATAGCTAATTTCTTAGATGTTACTCTGGATTTAGGTATCTGTGACATGGTAGATGTTATGCCAGAAGTGAAAGGGGACATTAGCGGGTGATTATGTATTGAAAGGGGACTTTAGTGGGTGATGTGCCATAAGTGAGGGAGGAAGTGATGTGAGTTAATGAAGTGGGGGATTTGAATGGCCCCTTTCCACTCGGACAGTAGCATGGTTGTGTCCTGTTGCCCTGAAACTTAGTAATATGTCTTACTTTCTAAATCCAGGCCCTTTTCTGATGAGGGTACTGTCATGGCTTGTATTAAGAAAGTAAGGTTTCTTAATAAAAGCTTAATACAAAGTTGCAGGGCAATAGGACATAACCAGTCTTAAGCCACTGTCCAAGTGGAAAGGGGCCATTCAGATCCTCTGCTTTATGACCTCACCTCACTTCTGTTGCATCTCCCTCTAAAGTCCTCTTTCAAGAAATTATTCTTCTGAAATATTTCAAATTTTGACTCAAGGTCAGCAATTTAGGGGGTGGGGTAAGTCAATTACATTGACCCCTATGTTCAACTGGTACTTACTGTATCAACCCTGAAAGGATGAAAAGCAAATTTGAACTCAGAACGTAAAGTCAGTAGAAATACCACTAAACATTTTTCCTGTGTGGTAATGATTATGCCAGCTCATCACCTTATTCTTCTGAAATATTAAGACATATTTATAAACACTCTTAGCACTTGGCACTTGTTTTTAGAAATCAAGTCCATGACATCAGTGTAAGAGTCTTTACCTTATCCTCTAGCAAAGAGATCTTCAGTGGATCAGCATAAATATACAAAATGAATTTTACCCAGTAAACCTATGACACCTACAGCAATCAGTGTAGCTGAAGGATCAAAAACTCATGCTTATACAGTCATGCTTGTAACACCAAAGCAATCGATTATGAAGCAACTGTCAGCATCAAAATAAGAACAAAACAATGAATATTTATCCCCCCACCCTTTCACTATACCTTGTAGATACATTGGAGGAAGAGGGTGAATGTTTATAATCTTTCTTTCTTTCTCTCTTTCCTGACTGAGGTTGTTGTGTATCTCCTCTACAGCAAGACATCTATCTCTATCCTTTTATTATACTTTTTAACCTCTCAACAACTGGCATAAAGTCACCTCCCTCAATACTACTCCCCTTTCCAGTCAAAGGTGGGGTCTTTGTCTTGCAAGTTACTTGGTGACCCTGCTAGTGCCATATAAAAAGCACCCAGTGCACTGTGTAAAGTGGTTGGCATTAGGAAGGGCATCCAGCTATAAAAACCATGCCAAAGCAGACAGTAGAATCTGGTGCAGTTCTCTGGTTTGTCAGCTCCTGTAAAACCATCCAACTTGGAAAGTGAACTTAAAAGATGATGATGATATGATTGACAAAAAGAAAATTTGATTAAAAACACCAACCTTACCACCTCCTTCAGACATAAAAGAGAAAAAGACACAAGTATACACACAAACACACACACACACACACACACACACTTATCTATCTAGCAGGTTTCTGTATTGTTTCCATGTGGCTATGTTAAAAGACACTTGCTCAAAGTGCCATGCTATAGGATTGAACTCAGAATGATGTGGTCTCAAGCCAAACGTCTTAAACATACAGCCACACTTACATATATACTCTTTTACTCTTTTCAGTCATTTGACTGTGGCCATGCTGGAGTACCGCCTTTAGTCGAACAAATTGACTCCATGACTTATTCTTTGTAAGCCTAGTACTTATTCTATCGGTCTCTTTTACCAAACCGCTAAGTTATGGGGAGTCAAAAACACACCAACATCGGTTGTCAAGCGATGGCGGGGGTACAAATAAAGACACAAACACGTAAACATATATACATGTATATATACATGGTGGGCTTCTTTCAGTTTCCATCTACCAAATCCACTCACAAGGCTTTGGTCGGCTTGAGGCTATAGTAGAAGACACTTGCCCAAGGTGCCACACAGTTGGACTGAACCCGGAACCATGTGGTTGGAATGCAAGCTTCCTACCACACAGCCATGCCTGTGCCTATGTAAGAAAAAAACAAAATGACTTTTGCTTCTCTTTTTTATTATTAATACTGGGTCAAACATGTAAAGTGGTGAGCTGGCAGAATTGTTAACAATCCGGTTAAAATGCTTAGCAGCGTTTTGCTTGTCTGAATATTCTGAGTTCAAATTCCACTGAGGTTGACTTTGCCTTTCATCCTTCTGGAGTCGATAAAATAAGTATCAGTTGAGCAATGGGGTTGATGTAATTGACTTACCCCTCCCCCAAAATTACTGGCCTTCTCAAGCATTTCTTTCAGCTATATAAACGGCAAGATCTGTGTACATATTAAGTGTACTTTTACTTTAAAAAAGTAAACTATTTTTTTAAAGGTGGAATATGCCAGAAATTTCTGCAAGTATAGTGCCCGACCCAGTTGTGCGCAACGGATTCCAGTCTTTGTAGAAGCTGTAAGTATTGATAATTGTTTATTTGTTTTCTTTTAGGGGTCAGTTCTTATGTGTGTTTAATGTGTTCTCTCAGCAAAAATTTTTAATGAAAACTTTAAACCTGCAAGTTTTAAACCAGTTTTTAAGAGTCTATTATTGGCATGAAATGTTCTGAATTATGAGACTGTGTTGGTTTGAATTGGGATGATATTGGAGAGAAGCATATTGGTGAAAGAAATAAAGGATGTATTACTTGGAAAGGTTTTTGGATGTGTGTTGTGTTAATCTGTTAGATTATGAGCAAAAGAGAAATTATTTTCAATGATACCCTTATATAATACAGGTAGAGATCTCTTTCAGTCATGAATGACCATGGGATTGCACCTAGAAAGATACTCTCCAAGGCACAAGTTGGGGCAAGGTTGTTTATGGGAGACCATTATTTGCCTATGAATACCAGCCTCCCCTCTCTATGCCACCGATGTTATCCAAGGGAAAGGCAAAGGCCGATTCAGCTTGGTACCAGTGACATCGTAACTCATTTCTACAGCTGACTGAACTGGAGCAACATGAAATAAAGTGTCTTGCTCAAGACCATAACACACAGCCTGATGCCCTAACCACTGAGCCATGTGCCTTCACCATAATACAGGTAGCCATGCATCTTCTCAATAGCAAAGCACTTCTTCATGTTCCTCTATCTTGCTTTAGTCTCTCAACACATGATATTGTATGAAGTATATATGTGAAGGCACATGGCTCAGTGGTTAGAGCATCAAGCCTATCATTGTTAGGTTGAAAGTCTGATTACCAAACTGGGCTGTGTGTTGTATTCTTGAGCAAGACACTTTATTTCATGTTGCTCCAGTTCACTCATCTGTAAAAATTAGTTGCAACATTTCTGGTATCAAGCTGTATCAACCTTTACTTTTTCATTGGACAACATTGGTGGTTTGGTGATGAGAGACTGGTATGCATGGTCAAATACTGGTCTTCCCCAAAAACAACCTTGCCCAGACTTGTGCCGTGGAGGGGAAGTTTCTAGGTGCAATCCCATGGTCATTCATGACTGAAGGGAGCCTTTACCCTTATATATATGATATTGAAAAATAAAATGATGATAATGTTGATTATATAGCTTTAAAGTCTTTTCTATATTTCATATTAGGCTGTAAGAGTTGCTCTTTATGGTCGTCCTGGAGTTAGCTACTTAGATCTACCAGCTGATATGATAACAGCTGCTGTTGATTCTTCATCAGTTGTGTGAGTACATGTTTATAAAAAGCCTCTACTTTTCTTTGAACCAAAGCTTGCTTGTATTTTGGCTTTATCAACCCTTAATCAAATTGTTTAGTTTCATGATACAGAAACGTTTGGATTAGTTTTCAACTAACATAAAAACATAACATTATCCATATTCTTAGTTAAGAGAGCATATATAGTCAAGTGATTCCATAACAGACAACCAGCCGAGATGTTTGTGGTTCATTTTCCACTTACTGGTTTCATCTGTATGTATCACCAAGTAGGTTCCACAGCTCCAAGTGCCACAGGAAGTAAAATTTCTTACTGCAAGTAGGTACCTACAGTGGTATAATCCACTGTTGGCAATAGGGTTTTATAACCTTGCTGTATTTAGGTACCACAGGGTGATATACTTCACTACTGTTTATGAATCATTAGGTAGTAAAATTCTGTGATATAAGTTGGTACCACAGAATATATTTCTTGTTGTAATTAGGTACTTCAATGCATTATAATTTCTATCTTTAAAACAATGTGTTATATTCTCTGCTAAGTGCTGCTGCATAATATATTCCCTGCTATAAATTGGTATCACGGGAAGTATAATTCCCTATGGTAAACAGGTATCACACAATGATATAATTCCTTATTGGAAGTCATTACAACAGGCTGCTTTTAACCCTTATTGTAAGTTGGTATCAAGGGCAGTATAATGACCTGTTGTTAATAAGTCCACAAATTGGTTTAGACCCCTACAGTCAGTTGATACCATACAGTGGTAGAATTCCTTGTCAGAAATCAGTACTACAGACTTCTTTAAACACTTACTGTAAGCAGGTATTAAGGGTGGTATAATAGCCTTTTGTGAATAGATTCCACAGGTTGGTATAAATCCCTGCTGTAAGTAGTTACCACATGGTTGTACTCTAGGTACATGCTGTCCTGTAAAACTGACCAGCAATTCATCAGCTTGTATGAATGAGTTCAGAAATATTCTCTAGACCAACACCCTCTCCAGAGTGAAATTTGTGTATTATCTGTTTAATTTTAAGGGAACTAGACACAAACATCCACTCTGTGAACCAGAATATATTATGACAATAGAGAGCAGGTTACAAAGAAGACATCTTCTATCATCCTTAGACAGATCCGCAGATTAAAGAATTTTAGAGTTTCTTATCTACAGACAATAAGGTGGAATTTGAGGTGGGATGTGACATCTATTCTTAACAGGTGAAGTGATTGTGTAGAGGCTCTCATTAACTTATAGTTGTAGTTTAGGCTCTTTCATAATGTTAGAAAAGCTGCCTCTTGTCTATGCGAGCCTGAGACTGTGAATCAGGAATGTAATTAAAAGGGTTCTAAGCAGATGTAGCTGGCCAAAGAAAGGTTAAGGGTTAACATTTACTTTTTACATATATCCACTCATATATACAGGATCCTTTGGTACCTGCCTGCATGCCACCAGGTGTATTTTGAGATTTTGGTTCCCCTCCCCACAAACATAGCAAGTGACAGTATAAACCTATTTTCCTTTACCCACTGTATTTGGACTTCCTTCTTTATCAACTTAGTTTCTTTTTCTTTTGTTATATTTTGATATGATCGTGTGTGCTGGTGTGAACTGATGCCATTTGTGTGGTTGTACACATATATATACATATATATATATTCACATTTCTTACCTTTTAAGGTACTTATTTTTAATGTCATGTTTCTCGTCCTCCATCTGCCCTTAGGTGCATTTTTATATCTCTTTTACTTGTTTCAGCCATTTGACTGCGGCCATGCTGAAGCACCACCTTTAGTCGAGCAAATCGACCCCAGGACTTATTCTTTGGAAGTCTAATACTTATTCTATCGGTCTCTTTTGCCGAACCGCTAAGTTACGGGGACGTAAACACACCAGCATCAGTTGTCAAGCGATGTTGGGGGGACAAACACAGAACACAAACATATAAACATACATACATACATACATACATATATATGTATGTATGTATGTATATATATATATGTATGTATGTATATATATATATGTATGTATGTATATATATATATATATATGTATGTATGTATATATATATATACATAAATACGAAGGGCTTCTTTCAGTTTCCGTCTACCAAATCCACTCACAAGGCTTTGGTCGGCCCAAGGCTATAGTAGAAGACACTTGCCCAAGGTGCCATGCAGTGGGACTGAACCCGGAACCATGTGAATGGTAAGCAAGCTACTTACCACACAGCCACTCCTGCACCTATATATATATATGAAAAACATTTTTTTTTTACTTTTGTACAGAAAAATAATTCTTGAATTTAATATATAATCAATTAACTAGTTCCAATAACTTGTATTTATCAACAGATGGTGCCAAAAGTGTCCTGATTCTCCAAGAGTACATTCCTCCCTTGAAGACGTTAGAAAAGCCCTCCAAGTCCTCTCCGCTGCCCATAAACCTTTGGTCATCATTGGCAAAGGTAAGATAGCATTCTACATAATAACACATACTCACATTTATTGAGATATTTGTGGTTCCTTCTGCACCAAGAGGCTAAATGTTGTTTAAAACACCACTTTTACTGCATTTTCATCATCATCCAGCTGTAAAAATCCTGCCAAAGCAGTCACAAGAGTCTGGTGCAGGCTTCTGCTTGACCGGCTCTTGTCAAACCGTTCTACCCATGCTAGCATGTAAGATGGACATGGTGGTGATGGTGGTGGTATTACAAAAGTAAATTACATTGAATACTATTGAAACAACACTGATATTACCACATTTATTTACCATCCTAGATCACTTCTAAAGAAACTTGATTTGATAGACTGGCATGAAATTACCCACTAACATATTTCAACCATTGCCCCACAAACTTCCTGTCTTTACTTTTTGTAATATTTTGTAATATGTTTGTTGTTATAAATTATTTTCAGGAGCTGCCTATTCCCAGGCTGAGAAGGAACTGCAACATTTTTTATCAGCAACT
>NC_068981.1:182339481-182358376 GCF_001194135.2 Octopus bimaculoides | reverse complement strand
TATATATATATACTCTCTTTACTCTTTTACTTGTTTCAGTCATTTGACTGCGACCATGCTGGAGCACCGCTTTAGTCGAACAAATCGACCCCAGGACTTATTCTTTATAAGCCTAGTACTTATTCTATCGGTCTCTTTTGCCGAACCGCTAAGTTACGGGGACGTAAACACACCAGCATCGGTTGTCAAGCGATGTTGCGGGGACAAACACACACACATACATATATACGACAGGCTTCTTTCAGTTTCCATCTATCAAATCCACTCACAAGGCTTTAGTCAACCCGAGGCTATAGCAGAAGACACTTGCCAAAGGTGCCACGCAGTGGGACTGAACACAGAACCATGTGAATGGTAAGCAAGCTACTTACCACACAGCAGTCTGCTGCTATGATCCACCCTCTTTCAACAACACTCCACACAACACATACTGTATAAAAATCACAATCTGACATTAAAATATATATTACCACTCAAAACGTAAAAGACACTTGCCTATGGTGCTGCCCTGTGGAACTGAACCCAAGATGGCACAGTTGGGAAGCAAGCTTCTTAGCCACATAGCCATACCTGAATCTTTGTAACTCATGATTATAATAATTAAAAATAATACGTTACCAGCGTCGCCTTCTAGCACTTGTGCTGGTGGCACGTTTTAAAATAATTCGAGCAAGGTTGTTGCCAGTGCCGCTGGACTGGCTCCCGTGCAGGTGGCATGTAAAAAACACCTTTTTGAGCGTGGCCATTACCAGTACCGTGTGACTGGCCCTCGTGTCGGTGGCATGTAAAAGCACCCACTACACTCTCGGATTAGTTGGCATTAGGAAGGGCATCCAGCTGTAGAAACTCTGCCAAATCAGATTGGAGCCTGGTGTAGCCTGCTGGCTTGCCAGTCCTCAGTCAAATCGTCCAATCCATGCTAGCATGGAAAGCGGACATTAAACAATGATGATGATGATGACTTTCTAACTTTTATTAATACTTTTATCAACATAGCAATTAAAATGACAGAAATATGTTTGCAGAGCTCTTCGAGAAGCTGATGTGATTCTTCTTCTTGGTGCACGTTTGAACTGGATTCTACACTTTGGCCTTCCTCCTCGCTTCCAACCAAATGTCAAAATCATTCAGGTAAATAACTGACAAATTCTTCATAGATATATATTCTACGATTTTGATGACAGAAAAAAATATCTCGTATATTATTTGCTTGTTCACTCCATTGATTTCTCTCTCTTTCTCAGGTGGATATCCATCAAGAAGAATTGGGTAATAATGTTCAGCCTGTTGTAGCTCTTGCTGCTGATGTAAAAGCAGCTATTTTCCAGGTAAGATCTTTATTCGTTCAAGGTAAAATGAACATGCTGGTTTATATCTCACTACCTTTAACCTCAGTCACTCATATGGATGTGTGTGTGTGTGTGTGTTTTTATATATATATATATATATATATATATTTTTATACACATACACACATGCATACAGAGAGAGAGAGAGCAGTTGCCTTCCAATAACTAGCATCATCTCTGAAGAGTGCAGGGTTACATAATCAGGCTTCCGTTGAACCCCTAGCACAAAACTGATTGGTAAGATCAGCCATAATGGATATATAATACTGTACACTTTGATTAATGTGTGTGTGTGTACATTTGTGCACGTGTGTGTGTGTACATTTGTGTGCGTGTTTGTGTGTGTATATATATTTAAATATATCTTGTGTGTTCAGTTAGATGTACAACTACTACTGTATGAGTTAAAGCTTTACATAGATTATCATTATCCAATCAGCTTGCAGTATAGTGGTTGACCATTGTGCTCCGCAGAGTAACTAGTAATGATATACAGAACATGTATAGTGGTAAGCATCCAATGCTGAATTCCAACAAACTGCAATGGTGAAACATACAGAGGAACTAAAACTTTATACTTGTATATATCTTGATTTTTCATTATATATATATATATATATATATATATATATAATTGTGTGTGTGTGTAAAATATTTATCTGGTTGCATGTTTCTGAACAGCTTCCAGGAGATTGATTTGTATTTTGGAATAGCACAATGGAGGTGGAATGACTCTTCAAATGTACAATCTATGGAATTATTTTGTAAAGCAATAACCAAATTTGCTGCTCATACCTGAAACCATGTAAATTGATATCATCATCATCATATATTTTCTTTGTTAGGACAAATCTGCTTCGGTTTTATGTCACTTTATCTACAAGACCCAATCTCTAACTGATGCAATTTCTCTTCATTTATACTGGTAATTCCTTCTAGAAAGACAAATTTCACAGCTCCTTATATCTAAGCTGCTAAAATTCTAAGACTTTGTGACTAGTCAATAGAAACTTACAGCCAGGACATCATGACAGAACTCCAAATATTGATGATCAGAGGTTGTTTTGCACTTCCACCTAGTGCTAATAAATTTGTGTCCTAATTATGAAAAAAATGTTATGTTTCCACTGATGCAGGCATGACTGTTTTAAAAATTCACTTCTCAGCCACATAACTTTGAGCTTTATCCCACCACAAGTGTCTTCTATTATAGACTTGGGCTAAACCATGTCTTGTGAGTGAATCTTAGGAGACAGATGTTGTATGGGAAGCCATCATGTGTGTGTGTGTGTGTGTGTGTGTGTGTGTGTTTGTGAATTCTTCTTATTTCTTTATTACCCACGAGGGGCTACACACAGAGGGGACAAACAAAGGGATTAAGTCGATTATATCAACCTCAGTGCGTAACTGGTACTTATTTAATCGACCCCGAAAGGATGAAAGGCAAAGCCGACCTCAGTGGAATTTGAACTTAGAGCGTAGTGGCAGACGAAATACTGCTAAGCATTTCGCCCGGCACGCTAACGTTTCTGCCAGCTCGCCGCCTTTGTATGTGAATGCTTCTGGGTGTCTTTACATTGTCATCATGTGAAAGAAACTGCTGCCTGTGATGATGTCTGTTGTAAAGAAGATGTCCCATCACTCACCAGTTTTGTTGTGTGTGAGGACCTTGGAATAAAAAAATTTCATTAATTGAAGAACAGATAATGGTTGGCAACAGGAAGTGGTATCCATCTGGAGAAAACTGGCTTAATAATTCTTGTCTATCCCATACCAATATGGAAAAAAAAAAATGAGTGTAAAATCATGATGATGATAATTTTTTTTCAACTTCAGATGTCAATGGAATTAGCTAATTCTTCAAACAGTTATCCCTTTCACCATACGGAACTTTGGTGGCAAGAATTGAATATGGCTATTGACAAAAATAAAAAAGCCATAAATGTAAGTTTAACTTTTTATATTTAATTCCTAATTCATTCCTGTGTTTTTTTTTTGTTTTTGTTTTTTTGTCTCAAATACACATTCAGCACTTTTAAAGTTTTTCAAGTTGTTATCCTTATCTTTAAGTTAGCAGAGTGTGATTAAGTAGTAAGAATGCTAGTGTTAGACTAAATGTAGTGGTGGCAGCTACAGCAGCAGAAGTAGGAGTAGCTGCTGCTGTGTAGCTTCTGATCAAGCCTTACCAAAGAAACCTATCATCAAAAGTATTGTAGCTATGATGATTCTTCATCTTTTTATTTTTCCAGACATATTCCATGTAGAAGTACCTAAGTAAATGTGCCCTGTTTTTAAATATAGCGAGCAGCATGTAATTAAAAAAAGTTCTAACAGCCACCATATTTAATTAGGTCTCCTTATATTCTGAGTTCAGCTGTTTGACCTGTAGCACACTGTAGGTGCATCATGTCACTATATGAGTTTTCTCCCTTGTAGTAATAGGTCAGTGGCAGGGTAAACAATTTTAGAGAAAATGCAGTATGCTAAAGGTTAAGGTTGATTTTGCTTCTAATCCATATCAAATTGATAACATATGTACCAGCCTTGGACTAAGACTGATTCAACTAACTATATTCCTTCCCTACAATATTTGTAGCATTGTGCCAAATGTAGAAGTCAAATTTTAAGTTAATAGAAATTTTGTATCTTATTTTTTGAATATTTTTCAATATTTCAAAGTTAAATTAAATTTTAAAAAAATCAAATTTTGAGGTAGCAAAAATTACTCATCATGTTCCCTGAATAATTTTCTGTTTTTCTATGTTAAATCCATTTTACTCAGGCTTTGAGTGCTGATGAAACTGTGCCTCTCAACTATTACTGTGCCTTCTCTAAAGTAAGTTAATCTCACTTTCACATTTGTCTGTCCAAATTTGTTGTTAATTTTTTATCATCTTTACTGCCTATTATAAAAATATAAAAATATATTTCTTCCCCAAAGATAGTCCCAACCCAAAATATCAGAATCTCATAGCATATAGACTTATTTTATTACCTGCTTTTCTTATTACCAAATCAAACCCTCTTAGTTCCATTAGAATGGGTTGGAGGGCAAATTTTTTTAAGAATGTAAGTTAACTCTGCTTCCATAATGGAGTACTAGAGTAGATACATGGATAGCATAAATATTAAGATTTTCAGAGGTCTGGAAAAGACGAGGCTGTGAGTCAGACCTCTTGGCAGCTGTGGTGACAACTACAGACAAGTTTCAGCTTTATTATCCCTCTTTGGCAAAGCATTAACTCAAAGCTGCCAAACCTCCAGAACAACTAATATACATGATTTATTTCTGTTTTTCCTTTTAGGTGAAAATAATTCACTAATTAGGCAAATTTATATAACGATAGGTTTTGATCTTGTACCTGGAAGTCCAATTCTTTTCAATTATTTTTTTAGATTACAGAAATTCTTGGAGAAAATGATGTTGTCATTGTGAGTGAAGGTGCCAACACAATGGATATTGGTCGGTCCATGATACAAAACCTGTTACCAAGACAACGGTTTGTCTGTCTATCTTTCATCTTTTACTTGTTTCAGTCATAAGACTACAGCCATGCTGGGGCACTGCCTTGAAGTGGTTAGTCTAGCAAAACTGACCCCAGTTCTATTTTTATTGAGGCTGCTATTTATTCTGTTGGTCTATTTTAACAAACCAACACTGGTTTGTTATATATGTGTGTGCATGCATGTATGCGTCATATACGAATTTTTGTTTGTTCTTCAAGTTGCAATCCAGCAACTTTTAGTGTTTGGCCCTGACTTTTATTAATGCTCATAGCAAAAGAAAGTGGGATAGGAAACTGTAAGGGCTTAAATTTGACTGGGGCTTTAAGTGGTATAATTTGTATGCAAGGAACAAAGACGGTGTTGCGTTTACCACAACCAGTGAGAATAATTGCCTCAATTCAGTTCATCATAGGTTTGTGCATAATTAGTGTTGCTTCCCTTGAACCATTTACTTTCACTTTATAGGACAAACAAACAAATGAATGAACAGAATATCCCTTTTATATATATAGACTTAAATGATGTTATATTTGTATTCATGATTTTCAGGCTTGATGCTGGGAGTTTTGGAACGATGGGTGTTGGTATAGGATTTGCAATAGCAGCTGCATTCTGGTGTAAGGAGAAAGGCGGTAAGAAGCGTGTGATTTGTGTTGAAGGAGACAGTGCCATTGGTTTCTCAGCAATGGAATTGGAGACTGTATGCCGGTAAGATGATTTCAGAGATTGTAGGGAAAGTTGAAGAAGAAGAGTAGATTGGTACAGGTTTTTATTGTGGGGAAAATAAATATTTTTGCCACACATATATTGAGAATTTTCATAAGGTGCACCACATCCAAAATATTATGTAAGGGATAGTTGTATTGAAATGTATATTAATTCTTTCTTCTATAGGCACAAGGCCTGAAATGTGTGAGAGGGGACAAGTTGATTACATTGACTTCAGTGCTCAACTGGTACTTGCCTTCTCAACCCCAAAAGATTAATGGCTACATCAACCTTGGTAGCATTTGAACTGAGAATGTAAAGGCAGAATAAATGCCACTAAGCAATACGTCTGGCATGCTAAGAGTTCTGCCAGCTCACCTGAAATATATATTAATCAACAGGTTCATCAATGTTTTAAAATCCACTTTTTCAAGCTGTTATGAATTAGGCAGCATTTCAACACTTATGATCCTTTGTCAGTTCATCTTTGAGTCTTGAACATCCTGAACTTCAACCTCATTACTTTTTTCCCTCCATGTCTTCCTTAGCTTTCTTCTGCAATGGATACCCTCTAACAATAGTTTGTGGTAATCTTTCGTCTTTTCACTTATCATTCATTCACATCAATTGTCCACAAGTCATCTCTCCTGTATGCATTAGCTGACGGCTTTAACGCTCAGCCACTGTCAGTTCACTTGTTTTTTATCTTTCATGTTGGTTAATATTGATTTCAAATTTTGGCACAAGGCCAGCAATTTCGAGGGAGGAAGTAAGTTGACTGCATCAACCCCAGTACTTAACTGGTATCTATTTTATTGCACCTGAAAGGATGAAAGGCAAAATCGACCTCAGTGGAATTTGAACTCAGAACATTGACATGCGAAATGCTGGTTTATACAGGGTGGCCCAAAAGTAGGTTTACAGTTAGCACGTAGGCATTTTAAATTCCTTTAAAAACTTTTTTTACATTTAAATTTCTATCTTTGAAACTGAAAAGGGAGCTTGACAAAATTAACTAAATTAGCATAGAATAATGGATTCATATTTTTTTTTTATAATTAAGATCTAAACTGTTAATATATGAATGCGAAAGAGATAGTTGAATAACTGTAAACCTACTTGTGGGCCACCCTGTATATCTACTATAATGGCTATGTATGCATGTATTGTTATTATTTGCAGTCAGTGATTGTGACTATGACTGTTCATGGCTTTGGCATGACTTGATAAGCCTTCTCCATACTGATAGGTTTTTCACTTGAATTTACTATTTATTATTATCAATTCCTTTCCACTTTATGTTCCTTCTTTTCAGTATCATTGAATCTCAGTCTAGGTCTTCAATGGTTTCTCTCCCCCTTGTATATATCTGTAAGGGTCTCCTGAATCATTCTATAGCATTTCTTATTCAATAACAACTAATCATTAACTCTTCTCTCCTTCCAGA
This sequence comes from Octopus bimaculoides, assembly GCF_001194135.2. Lineage (NCBI taxonomy): Eukaryota > Metazoa > Mollusca > Cephalopoda > Octopoda > Octopodidae > Octopus > Octopus bimaculoides. The sequence continues at coordinate 182,351,365 of NC_068981.1, read as the reverse complement.
TATAAACTGCCAATAATATTTCTTGTCTTTAACAATAATGGAATCTACAGTGGTTTGGATGGTGAGAGTTGGAATTACCTTCAGGAAGATGACATGACTCTCGTGTAAGTTTTCCTTTGGCAACTCAGAAAGGAATCTTATAATCCTGTTATTGTTTAGCCCTAAGTTAGCCCTGGTTGATCAGAGCTATGACCAAAGGTTTCCCATTTCATCATCTCTTGAACATTGCTGATCCTGTACTTTTTGACGTCTTGAAAAATGCTGTTATTGGTGTTATTGTTTAGCCCAAGTCAACCCTGATTAAGCCGATCACTGTGATCATCTGTTTTTTTTTTTTATTTTGCAGACAATTTATCAACTGTTCTCTTCCTTTTCTTTTCTTTTTTTTTTCTGAGATAGCAGAAGGTGGTTTGAGAAGTTGACTGTTATTTCTAGTATGTTGAGTCATGGACTAAACCTGTTACCTGGTCAAATACCATCACTTGGCCCATGGAGGCTTTTAGTGGCATTCACAAGCCAGGTGGTGGTACTCAGTGTGAAACATGGGGCAAGAAAAATCTGTCATTTACATTATATATATATATATAACCACTTATAAACAAAGGATGCAGCTATATATAAATACCATCATTTAGAGTCCATCTTCCATGCTGGCATGGGTTGGACAGTTTGACAGGCGCTGCTAAGCCTGAGGATTGCACCAAGCTCCACTGTTACTTTAGCATGGTTTCTACAGCTGGATGCCCTTCCTAATGTCAACCACTTTACAGAGTGGCCTGGATACTTTTTACATAGTACCAACATTTGGTGAAATCACTGTGTAACTTGCAAGACAAGAATTCATCAACTGAGAAGGGGAATGGTTTTGTGCCAGGTAATGAGAGTTTAAAATATGACAGAGGAACAGAAACAGGTGTCTTGCTGTAGCAGAGATACCTGGTTACCCCAGTCGGTGGAAGAGAGCAAGAGAGATGGTGGCGATGTACCAGGGCATACTTTCAGGATGTTAGAACCCAGGCACACAGAAAGTGAGGATGTTACATGATAAGTCTTGTTATACATTGATAACCAACAGCTGCTTCTAATTCCTTGTGCTAGACTTAGTGGACTTGCCGGTTATGTATTATGATATATTTCTTACATAAATGTTTCCATTCATTGATGAATCATTTACTTTGCCACAAGGAATTTAAACAAACTGCAATCTAGTCTTCTATCAGCAGCACCAAAACTTACACAATATATATATAGCGTTAGGAAGGGCATCCAGCTGTAGAAACTCTGCCAAATTAGATTGGAGCCTGGTGTTGCCATCCGGTTTCACCAGTCCTCAGTCAAATCGTCCAACCCATGCTAGCATGGAAAGCGGACGTTAAACGATGATGATGATATATATATATACCTTGTTTCAGTCTGTATACTATAGTTACACACACACACACACGTACATAATATATATATATATTTTAACAAGATAAAATTTGACAGTTATTTCAAAGTTTCAACTATGAAGCCTCTATTGGACAGTCCAAATGCCCGGTTTGATTGGGAAACAGTGAGCTACCGGCTCCAGTGTCATCTTTGGTAGAAATGTTGCCAAAGAGGACATTAGAGCCTGCAGCTCACCAGTTCCCTGTCAAATTGTCCGACCCATGCCATCATGGAAAGTGGCTGTTAAATGATGACAATGATAAATATATATATATATATAATCTCAAAACAACACATATCGTTCCTCCTCCTCTACTCACAAAGAACTTACAACTGAAAATAACACTTTCTAAAGACTATCTTTACTCACGGTTGTTATAAATCCAGCTTTGCTCTGAATATTCAATGATAACCAATATTTTTCATGAAGTTTGACTTAATTCATGAGCCAGTAGAGGGCAGATGGATTACAGGGGTTTCTTCTACTTTTCTGAAAAGTCACAAGAACATATTGATTGCTTTTGCAGGGCCCCGCCTACAGCTCTAACTCCAGAAACTCGTTATGACAAAGTTATGGAAGCCTTTGGTGGCAAAGGTCACCTGGTGAGGACCCCAGAGGAACTGTGTAAAGGTTTTAAGAATGCAATGGAAGATGAAGATGGAGCTTATCTGTTCAACATCTTAATCGACCCAGTTGCCACTCGGAAGACACAGGTTTGTAGTTTTCCATTGTTTCACTTTGTATGCCATTGGCTGAGGGAGATTACAGATCAAGAGATTGCTTTTTTTTTTGGTAGCCTAATACTAACTGTAACATATTATATTAGTTGAACAATTACAGCATGGAAGACACATATTAAGCCATTCAAGAATGCACAAAGACTGTCAAATTAACTTTTATCATTTGATGCCAAAAGTTTTTGTGATCACATTGCAATTGGAGTTATGAAAATGTTGACACCAAATAATAAGTGTTAAAGTAATGTGAACAGTGTTTTTGAATGGCTGATATGTGTCTTCCATGCTGCAATTGTTTTAGTTTCAACTCTTGCTTTTGGCTCAAATCATATGTTATTTCTTTACTACCCACAAGGACAGACAAGCAGATTAAGTCGATTATATCAACCCCAGTGTGCAACTGGTACTTATTTAATCGACCCCGAAAGGATGAAAGGCAAAGTCGACCTCGGCGGAATTTGAACTCGGAACATAGCAGCAGACGAAATACCGCTAAGCATTTCGCCCGGCGTGCTAACATTTCTGCCAGCTCGCCACCAAATCATTTGTGTGACAAGTACACCTCCGAAATTATATTTGTTACCTGCAGAGTATGAGCTGAAACCCTAGTGTTGTCATTGGATTGAGACCAGAGGCAGAACATAGTCTCATAATCTAACTTGTTTTCTAACTAGGTTTGTTGACTGTCAACTCTATTGAGCCACCTTCACTCTTCATTTCTCAAAAGTTTATCAAACCCTGTTGTAATAATGGTTACTCATTTAAATGAAAGTCCTGAAATTTTGAGGGGAAGGGTTAAGTTAATGTCATTGGCCTCACTGACTAGTACTCTATTTTATCAGCCCTAGGGAATAAAAGGTGAAGTTGACCTCAGCAGGTTTTGAACTTAGAATGTAAAGAGCTGAAAGAAATACTGCAAAGTGTTTTGTCCAACCTGCCACCAGGTCCAGTCCTTGTTGCAGTGTGATGGCTTGAGTGCCTCAGTGACCCAGAGAAAGTGACCAACAAAGTGAAAGATTCTGACAGGACTTCTCAAGCTGGACACATCAAAGGATAGAGGCCAGACTAATATGGATCACCTCTCAAAAGTAGAAATGTGCTTTCGTAGGGTCAACACCCCTAACTAGAAAACAAAACCTGGGAGAGGAAGGCCTCCTTTCAGGGCACTATAATAAGGGCCTTGACAGCCCAAAGTTAAGAACAGTGGGAAAAAATCATTGATGGCCTGTTTCATGGGAAACAAAAAGCTTAATTGAAAGTAATTTTGTCCAACATTCAAACAATTCTACTAATTTGCAGCCTTAATTCATCATCATCATTTAACATCCATTTTTCATGCTGGCATGTGTTGGGTAATTTGACAGAAGCCAGCCAGCCAAAGAACTGCATCAGGTTCAAATTATTTGTTTTGGCATGGTTTCTATGGCTGGATACATTTCCTAGCACCATCCACTTTACTGGTGCTTTTTATGTGGCACCAATCCTTTCTACTACAGACAAAAAGGCTGAAATTTTCAGGAAGGACACTGGTTGATTATATTGACCCCAGTGTTCAACTGGTACTTATTTTATTGACCCTGAAAGGATGAAAGGCAAAGTCGACCCCAGCAGAATTTGAACTCGGAGTATAAGGACAGACAAAATGCTAAGTGGCATTTTGTCCCATGTGCTAATGATGCTGCCAGGTCACCACATAAACCCTGATGTAATCATGCTACAAGTTACAAAGAATATACACAGCACAATAGTTAATGTGAAGTTAACATATATTCAGTAGTTAAGTGTTATGGTAAAGTCATCTTTTAGCAATAAATGTTTCTAAAGCATTTTATCATAAATATTTATTTCAAGGAAAATGTAATTTTTAAGAACAGTATGACATTTTAAGTTCTGCAATTTTTCAATTTTTCAATTTTTCAATTCACTCTTGTTTTTGTTCTTTTTAGGAATTCTCTTGGCTCACTTCATCTAAGTTGTGAATTCTAACGGCGTTTGTAACAAAAACAAGAAAACATTCCACCATGGAGAATTAAGATATCTACAGAAACATTTATGATTGATTATGTGTGTGAAAATATCAGAAAGATGTTCAAATAATTTAATGACAACATTATAATGGTTTTAAGAAAATAATTATTAATACAATTAAATATATAATGAAATATTTTTCCAAATTTTTCTTTTTGTTGTTCATGGTTTGGTGTGACATGAGGTGTAGATTGTATGTGTGGTGTAGTGAGTGGATTGGTATTAATTGCAACATTTACGATATATTTATAGCTGTGTTGTAAAGTGTGATGTAATGGTCTCAGTATGACGATAGTTTCTGTGTAGTCTTGTGTTATAAAATGTAACAGTCAGAACATTAGCAGTGTGTTAGTCACTGATAGAATGGATAAAATTTACTGATTGCATCCTTCTGTAAATTTCATCGGCTACAACTGCATAAGAATGCTTTTCAACATCCGTGCTTCATAAGAAACTGTGTTCTTTCCAGGATTTAATGGTTCTTCTTCCAGAGGTTGTTCTGTCATGGCTTTCACCTCAAGACCATGGACTACAATATAAAAATTTTAGACAAATAAGTAAATCATTATTTAATTAGTTATTTTAATGCAAAAACTGATTCATCACAGTTGATTTGAAGTAATTATAATACATGAACTTTTCTTTGTGTTCCTTAACAATTTAAGTTCACTGAAATACTACTTAGATGTTTCTGAAGTTAATACAACTTGGTATCTTCATTCCTTCTTTAGTACAATTGTCTCATTTAAGAGCATAGTACAACACAACTAAATGTTAAGATTATATGTCAGGATGTCATTGTCCATACAACTATTAACTTTTTTGATACCAAATTGCTAATGCTCCCCTCCCAGCTAAAGGTGGGGGGTTGCCTCACAAGAGTCCCATGTCTGTACCATGCACCATTGTTGGTGCCATATAAAAATTACTCATGCCAGTGCCACATAAAAAGAACAGCTTGTTCAACAAGCTGATGGGTGAAACTATATACTTAAGTCTGTGCATCTGTGCATCTTTGCGTTTGTCTCTGCACTGCTTGATGACTGATGTTGGTTTGTTTGCCTCTCCATAGGCAAATGATAAAAATACTACATTCATTTACAAGGCATTGGTCAGCCAATGGCAATCATAAGTCATTTGCCCAGATGCCATATAGTAGGGTTGAACCTGAAACCATGTGACTACAAAGCAAACTTTTTAACTACACTGGCACAGGCATGGCTGTATGGTAAGAAGCTTACTTCCCAACCACACAGTTCCGTTCCACTGCATGGCACCTTGGGCAAGTGTCTTCTACTATAGCCTTGTGCCGACCAAAGCCTTGTGAGTGGATTTGGTAGATGGAAACTGAAAGAACCCTGTCATATATATATATATGCTTGTGTCTGTGTTTGTCCCTCCACCATTGCTTGACAACCGATGTTGGTGTGTTTATGTCTCTGTAACTTAGCAGTTCAGCAAAAGAGTCCGAAAGAATAAGTCCAGGGGTCAATTTCTTTGACTAAAAGGTAGTGCTCCAGCATGGCCACAGTCAAAATGACTGAAACAAGTAAAAGAATAAAAGAATGCCTGCACCTATACAAAAGTTTTAGCTGGAATTTTGAAGATTCCATCAGAGCGTTTTGCATTCAAGAAATTACTGAAATGCATTAAATGGATTTCTAACAAGAAAATATTGAGTAGCAAAAAATGTGAAGATTACTGGATCATTTTTCATGATTTAACATGTATTCTTTGATATCCTTTTCTATCATCATCATTATTTAACATTCACCTTCCATGCTACATAACTAGCAAGGTTTGATAGGATACAATGAGTCTAGAGACTGCGTCAAGCTCTGTCTGCTTTGGCAGGTTTTCTACAGCTGGATGCCCTTAATAATGCCAGCCATTTTGCAGAGTGCACTAGTGAAATCACCAAGTAATTCACAAGACAAAAAAAGCCCTCACAACTGAATGGGATGTGATAATAGAAAGGGAGGTGGTTTTATGCCTGGTGTTGAGTGGCTACAGTGTGATAGAGGGACACAAGAACAGGTAACTTGCTGTAGATGAGATGCATGCAGCTGGCCCAAATGAGTGGGAGTAGCTGGAAAGAGAGACAAGATGGTAGTGACGAAGAGTCAGAAGGTAGACAAAAATGGGGTGGATGAGTTCACTAAAATGGGGTGGATAAGATCAGGAGAGGACAGATGATTATGTAATTAATAACAAGTGCAGTTTACTTACTTTCACAATGTTCTAGAAAAGTTATGCATTCTTGCACAACAGAATCACGGATCATAACCATGTGCTTGGCCATGTTTTCAATTAAAGACAAGAAACATCTCTTGGCATAAAACCAGGTGTCGGTCACAAGCTTCTTCTGATAAGGTTCTAAACTCTTGATTACACGAGATATTCCAAACTCATAGTTTCCTTTAGCACAGTAAAGGGTTCTGAAAGAAAGAAGTGCAGGAGATTGTAAGTTAAAACAGAGAGTATACAGCTATTTTAGTGCATAAAGGAGTAACTGATGGGGGTAAACTAACTTGTTTTATTTATTCTAGTGTATGAGAATCAGCAGTGGATGGCAGAATCATTAAAGCCCTTGCCTTAAAGGGACATAACTAAAAACTTTAAGACATTGTTCTGAGTTCAAATTCCATAATGGTCAACGTAGCTTTTTTATTCTTCCAGAGTTGATACAATAAAACACTGATGGTTGATTACTATAATTTTTCCCAAAATTTGTGGCCTTCGTTAGAAACCATTATAATGTATGAGAAGTTACAAAGAGTGTTTCCATTCTTCATCAGCTCTTATGATGCGAGAGAATAAAGTAAGAGGAAGTATATCTGCTTTGTCTCAGTTATAGTATAAAAGACTACATAGTAAGCAGTGAAGTTAGATCTCAGAACTACCAGACATTGTGGAAAAGATGACCAAATCTTTTTTTTTTCTTTTCAAAACTAAAACAATTGGTGATATGAGAAAATGGATGTTAAGATGATCATACTAATTCTTATAGGTTCAAGGCCTGAAATTTTGGGGAGGGGATTAGTCGATTACATCAACCCCCAGGGCTCAACTGGTACTTGTTTTATTGACCCTGAGAGGGTGAAAGACAAAGTCATCAACATCATCATCATTTAATGTCTGTTGTCCATGCTGGTATGGGTTGAACGGTTTGACTGGGTTGGCACACTGGAAGGCTGTGCCAGGCTCCAGTCTGATTTGGCATGGTTTTCTACGGCTGGATGCCCTTCCTAATGCCAACCACTCTGAGGGTGTAATGGGTGCTTTTACATGCCACCGGCACGGGTGCTATTTGCATGACACCGGTATCTGCCACGACTGCGATTTTGCTTGGCTTAATGGGCCTTCTTCTCAAGCACGACATAATGCCAAAGGTCTCTTGGTGGAATTTGAACTCAGAAAGTCAAAATAGATGAAATGGAGCTAAGGATTTTGTCCAGCATGTTAACAATTCTGTCAGTTTGCCAACTTTAGATGATTTCAAAGTTTGGCACAGGATCAGTAATTGTAAGGGGTTGGGTAAATTGATTACATCACCCCTGGTACTCAACAGATATTTAATTTATCGACCCCAAAAGGATGAAATGCAAAGCTGATCACTGCAGCATTTGAACTCCAAACATTAAGCCAGAAAGAATGTATGTCACTAAGCATTCTGTTCAGTATGCTGATGGTTCTGTTAGCTTGCTGCCTTGAAGATGAACATACTAATAATAATCATCCTTTCTACTAAAGGCACAAGGCCTGAAATTTGTGGGGAGGGGGCTAGTCGATTACATCAACCCCAATGGATACTTAATTTATCGACTTTGAAAGGACGACAGGCAAAGTCGACCCTGGTGGAATTTGAACTCAGAATGTAGCGGCAGATGAAATAACACTAAACATCTTGTCCAGTGTGCTAACAATTCTGCCAGCTTGCCACCCTCATAGTACTACTACTACTACTAATAATAATAATAAATATTTGTAATTTTAGCACAAGGCCAGCAATTTTAGTAGCAGTGGGTAAATTGATTACATTGATCCCAATATCTAGCAGATATTTATTTTACCATTCTTGAAAGAACGAAAGGAAAAGTTGACTTCAGTGAAATTTGAACTCAGAATGTAAAAAACCAGAAATGTTGCTAACTATTTTGTCTGTTAGATGCTAATGATTCCGCCAGCTCACCTTCTTAATAAATAAAATGTTGATGATTTCTATGGTACACTTCATCATTAAAAATACATACCCAATAACCATATTGACGATACACAAATGGTAGACCTTTTTATCTGGGTCAGTGTGAGCCAACTTCTCTTCTTCTTGTTCAAGTTTTCGCATCACAGCTTCTGCCTGAAATGAAATATTACATACAAATTTGTTATTAACGTGTAACAATAGAATAAAACAATTACTGACTGTTCTAAGGTAGCTTTAATATTAGTTCAGAAGGTACAACAGTTTCTTCAAAAATATGCTTCCCAAAATTCTCCAATGCTTATTCCTGATGTCTAAACACCCTTTCCATTTTATGGCTATTTAACTGTTCGCTTTTCTGGCTTTCTGTATTTTATCCTTTGTACTTTGTATGTACTTTTAGGAGAATGAGAGCCTTGAGAGAAAAGTAGCTTGAATATGTGGTAGAACAGGAGAGCAATGCAAATTGTTTAACAAGTCAAATCTAATTGAGTAGACTTATTAAAAGCATTTCAATCATGACCATCCTGTCTTTAAAAGGATATCTAAGATTACGTTATCTAATGTGTCCTTTGTTTTTGTTTTAAGATGGTAGGATGTGATTTCAGGGAGATTTGGCTGCTATTTCAAGACAGCTGAGAAACCACAAAGAAGCTTTCACTAAAATATTTAAAATGAATTACACATAACACGAAATAGTGCAGTTTGGTGTTTATACAACTCAGAATTCATTTTGCATTAAGCTGTCCATTGATGATGTGCATGATATGCAGGACCTCTCACTTTGGAAATAGTCTCAAGAGAAATTTCTTTTCTTTGGCAACATGTATGAAAACATTGGGCAGTGAAAGATGTCATTGGATCATGAGACACATACGTTTCTGCACTGATACATGTCATCAGCCACAAATGCCAAATTTGTTGTTCACAGCTCTATCAGAAGGATATTTCCGATATATAAGAACAGCAAACAGTGAATTTGCAGTAAATTTACTGGCATGTGTAAAGTCTGATTGGGCTGTGAATGATGAATTTGGTATTCATGGCTGTTGACCCAATGTGTTTTTACACATGTCACCTAAGAGAAGAAACTTTTCCTGGAACTATTGCCACAGTGAAAGGTCTTTCCATGTTCAAGTGAAAACAGATGCGTTACATATCATTGTATTGGGTTGTCCGGAAAGTTTGTGCTGATTTTTAAAGGAAAGAAAAAGGTCAATAAATACCTGCCGTTACATTGCTTCTCCATCTTTCCTTTAACTTGAAAATACCCTCTTCCCTGAATTGAGGTGGTTTCATGGCAAATAAGTCGAAAGGTAAGCTACTATAAATCAGCATGAACTTTCTGGACAACCCAACACATATATATATTTTATTCAATGCTGCTTTGTGCAACCCTAACAATATATGTATAATAATAATAATAGAAACTTACTTCTTCATTCTGATTAGTCATAATGTAAGAGACACAAAGGTTGGCCAAAACAATTGCACTGATGTCTTGTAACTAGAAAGATATCACAATAAATATAAACAATATAAATTTACTAGATTATAACAACAGTAATGATGATTATTTAAGGCCATAAAGTTTGATAGATTCAGCTACTGACTATACGGTCATCAGTTCAATCCTTTATTTTGTTTAATTTCATACCCATTTTTTACAGACTAGAATGGATCAAGCAAAAACATATTATTGAAGCACTGTTTTACAGCTGGAAGCCCTTCATTTTGCTAGCCACTAACCCGTTTTCCAAATTTTTATCCCATATGTCTTTGAAAGTGCAAAAACTAACAGATGATTTATTAAGAGGGAATGACAACAAACTTCACTATTTATAGCTCAGCATTTTCTTAAGCAAAACACAGAATGTAAACAGATGAAAAAATGCATTCATCTGTCTGTCCATCCATCTGCCTGTCCACTCACTGAATATAATTTCTTACGACTTTTCATTGTTTGGCCCAGTTTGGCTCAAACCAAATAGACCAATGATGAAAGGTATTCCAAGCATGACCATCATTTCTATATTTACATCTATATTTATTTCTTTATTGCCCACAGTGGGCTAAACATAGAGGGAACAAACAAGGACAGACAAAGGGATTAAGTCGATTACATTGACCCCAGTGCGTAACTGGTACTTATTTAATTGATGCTGAAAGGATGAAAGGCAAAGTTGACCTCGGCGGAATTTGAACTCAGAAAGAAATACCAGCAGATGAAATACTGCTAAGCATTTCACCCAGCATGCTAACGATTCTACCAGCTCACCACCCTATTTACATCTACAGGGTATCCACAAAGTCTGGGTACATGGGGTAAATAAAATCATAACATTAACAATTAAATATAAGAAATAATAATTTCTTAAAGTATGTATTAATCCCCATGTGGGTACATGGAGTAAATAAAATCATAACATTAACAATTAAATATAAGAAATAATAATTTCTTAAAGTATGTGTTAATCCCCATGTACCCAGACTTTGTGGACACCCTGTATATTGGCTAATGGTGTAACTTAAGAGAATTTGGCTGTTATTTCTAGCAGACAAAATGACATTAAAATAAGTTTCTGAGAAAAATGACTTACTTGTTCATAATTCTTCTTGAGAATGGCTTCATAAAAGCCTGTAGCATCTTTATATTTTTCTTGCATAAACAAGACATGCGCAACGTTTAACTTCCATATATCATGGTCGTTACAAAATTCCACTGAAGTCTGGAAGATCTTCTCAACTTGTACATAGTTCTCCATATCCCAGTGGATGCGAGCTTGTTGCATCAAGATCGGGATGTATCTATGAGATAAGACACAAACTTCATTATGATAATTCCTTTAACAACTTAAATACATTCCCAAATAATGCAGTCAAACTATGCAACATTCTGCAAGCTTATTGACCCTTTAGTATTTAAACCAGTCGTATCTGGCCCAAATATTTGACCTGCATTATGTTCAAACTAGCCTGACTTAGCTTCTCACACCTACCCTACAATGTCATTCTAAAAATAAACAGTCACATCATGGAAATCGCAGAGCTGAGATAATGCTTAATTAATTTGAAACAATATGAATAAGTAGGCATTACAGTTGACAGATTAGACTGAATGCTAAAGGGTTAAAATACACTCTAGAAATGTGATCTTAATAAATAACTTCATTCAACAACATTGAGTTAGATGTAAAGCAACTTTATTCATTCAGATTTTATGCCTGTTGTTATTTTTTCTATGCTAGCATTAAACTTATTATGGCAGGTTTTTTTATACATTAAACTTATTATTTCTGGCATTAAACTTATTATGGCATGTTTTTCTGACATTAAACATTATCAAACATTAATTTTTGGCATTAAACTTATTATGGCAGATTTTTCTGGCATTAAACATTATTAAACATTAATTTCTGGCATTAAACATTATTATTTCTGGCATTAAACTTACTATGGCAGGTTTTTCAGGCATTAAACATTATT
>NC_068981.1:182338724-182339471 GCF_001194135.2 Octopus bimaculoides | reverse complement strand
ATTTCTGGCATTAAACATTATTATTTCTGGCATTAAACTTACTATGGCAGGTTTTTCAGGCATTAAACATTATTAAACATTAATTTCTGGCATTAAACTTATTATGGCAGGTTTTTCTATGACCAGATGCTCTGCTAATTGCCAGCCCTTACCCGTTTCCCAACTATATTAAAAGTACCAGTTCTATTGTCCTCACACATTGTGAGCTGAAACCACAGGGCATTTTGCTTACCATAAATTGTAAACAAAGCTACCACAGTTGCTCAGGCAGAATTATTGAGGACATGTGAAACAACACATACACACACACACAGACATACATGTGCACAACAGGCTTCCTCTTAGTTTCCATCTGCCAATTTCACTCAAAACATACTAATCAACCCAAGGCTGTAGCAGAAGACCTTTGCCCAAGGTGCTGCACAATGGAACCTGACTCAAAACCATGTAGTTGCAATGCAAAGTTTGTAACCACACAGTCATGTTTAACCCTTTTGTTATCAGATTTATTTTGAGATGCTCTCTTTACTCTTTTACTTGTTTCAGTCATTTGACTGTGGCCATGCTGGAGCACCACATTTAATCGAGCAAATCGACCCAGGGACTTATTCTTTGTAAGCCTAGTACTTATTCTATCGTCTCTTTTGCCGAACCGCTAAGTTAAGGGGACGTCATCACACCACCATCGGTTGTCAAGCGATGTTGGGGGGACAAACATATACACACACACATACATATATAAATATA
>NC_068981.1:182334770-182338633 GCF_001194135.2 Octopus bimaculoides | reverse complement strand
ATACAATGGGCTTCTTTCAGTTTCCGTCTACCAAATCCACTCACAAGGCTTTGGTCGGCCCGAGGCTATAGTAGAAGACACTTGCCCAAAGTGCCACTGAACCTGGAGCCATGTATTTCTTTCAATTAATTTTAAATATAACAAAGAATTTAGTAAAATAACTTAGTTGTTATTAAGCTAGTGTTAGGAACAGAAATTGTGACTAAGGTTTGGTGGAAGATTTTAATTCAGAACTTATGCAAACAAGACATTTGTACTACAGAGCCAGGGGCAGTTTCAGCCGGGTTGGTATCGAAAGGTTTAAACCTCTATAAGAATTATAAAGCCCATTGAATAATGGTCCAGAATTATGATGGAATCCTTTTTAGAGAACCACAACTATTTAACACCCAAATTATTAATGTGCAGAAAAAGAAATTATTGGCATAAATGTAAAAGTTGCAGCAACTGCCAAATATTATAATTGCTAACATTTTTTTTCTTTTTATTGTCCACATATGTCTACACACCCACATACACAACTTATATCCCCCTCTCACAACATACATATCTACTGTACACACACACATAAGTTTCCATAGCCTAGCATGTACAAAAACCTCATTACCAACACTAACATACACTCACCCATATACATACACAAACACACACACACTCACACAGACAGCCATACACTTGCACTCACCCATATACACACATGCAAACAATAACATACACACACAACCACACATCCATGCACTCACACATGCATCACCCAGCCCCTGAACCCCACGTCCATCTACTGCCATTGTCTCCCATGCACACACATACTACCATCCCCCCATACACACAGAAACATTTGCATGCATATACACTCCACAAACATACACTATGGCGTTTTTCACAATCTTCCACCATCAAAACCTATATTCTCTATCTCCCTCCAATTTCTGGTCAGTTATTTTCCAGCCATGGAATGGACACACATGCGTTTTCCAGACTTTCTGCTTCTTTTTCATTTTCCTCTTCTCTGGATATTTTTGGCACAGAACCAGGCTAAAAACATCATTTCCACTCCTATTTTCCTATCTAAAACTTTCACTAAGTATCAATCTAATATATTTACTGTGTACATCTAATTGAGTTTTGTTGTTTTTTCCTGTTTCTTTCTTTTTTATATATATATATATATATGCCACACATATAGAAATTACAAGCTCAAGTATAAAGAATGTTTAGAGTACTTGTAAACTTTTGATGTTTTTTTTTTGTTTTCTTCCTGTAAGAGGATAATGTTTGAAGTGTTTAGGAATTATTAAGGAAAGGCATTATAGAATTCTGATGATAAAACAGGGTACTATTGTAATTAGTTTGTCTAACATTATAAACAAGTAAAAGGAAGTTAGTTTTAGTGAATAACAACAGAATCTATTTTTTTTCTTTTCTTTCTTTTTAACGTCTGCTTTCCATGCTAGCATGGGTTGGACGATTTGACTGAGGACTGGTGAACCAGATGGCTACACCAGGCTCTAATCTGATTTGGCAGAGTTTCTACAGCTGGATGCCCTTCCTAACGCCAACCACTCCGAGAGTGTAGTGGGTGCTTTTACGTGCCACCGGCACGAAGGCCAGTCAGGAGGTACTGGCAACGGCCACGCTCGAAATGGTGTATTTTATGTGCCATCTGCACAAGAGCCAGTCCAGGGGCACTGGCAACGAACTCGCTCGAATGTCTTTTCACGTGCCAGTAAGGTGACGTTGGTAATGATCACGCTCAAATTGCAGTTAATAAAAGAAAAAGACATATTCTCTAAAATATATTTTAATGCAGTTAAGACCCATCAAGCCAAGCAAAATCGCAGTTGTGGCAGATACCAATGTCATACAAATTGGCACCCATGCTAGTGGCACATAAATGCACCACAGTATCGTGCCAGTGGCACATAAATGCACCCCAGTGTCACGCAAATGGCACATAAAAGCACCTGTTACACTCTCGGAGTGGTTGGTGTTAGGAATGGCATCCAGCCGTAGAAAACCATGCCAAATCAGACTGGAGTCTGGTGCAGCCTTCCAACATGCCAGCCCAGTCAAACCGTCCAACCCATGCCAGCATGGACAACAGACATTAAATGAAGATGATGATGATGATGACGACTGTCTCTCTCATAGTTCTTTCTCCTTCTACTGACTGAAATATATAATAAAAATTTAATGCAAAGGAAAAAACAATCTATTATACACCATCAGTGCTTTAGCATCCACTTTTCCATGCTTGCATGGGTTAGATAGAGTTAAGAGGCAGACTCTCTATGGCCAGATGTCTTCTTGTTGACATCCCCTATCTGTTTCCAAGCAAAGTAATATTTCTCCAAGGTCAAACATATTTTTGCAGAATACTGGAAATGAATGTCATTCATTTACAACCACCATATAATACTGGAACAAGGAAACACAAATATACACATTTTCACACACACACACATATATATATTCATCATCATCGTTTAACGTCCGCTTTCCATGTTAGCATGGGTTGGACAATTTGACTGAGGACTGGCGAACCAGATGGCTGCACCAGTCTCCAATCTGATCTGGCAGAGTTTCTACAGCCGACTGAAGCTCTGTGATTGAATTTGGTAGGCGGAAGTTACTGCTGTGTGTGTATATGTCTGTGTATGTGTTTGTGCCTCTCCAAAAGAGAGAGAGAGGGACTGACTGGCATTCGTGCCGGTGGCATGTAAAAGCACCCAATACACTCTCGGGGTGGTTGGTGTTAGGAAGGGCATCCAGCTGTAGAAACTCTGCCAAATCAGATTGGAGCCTGGTGTCGCCTTCTGGTCCACCAGTCCTCAGTCAAATTGTCCAACCCATGCTAGCATGGAAAGCGGACATTAAACGACAACGATGATGATGATGATGATATATATATATATGGCAGGTTTGTTTCAGTTTCCATCTACTAAATCTACTCACAAGGCTTCAGTCAACACCAGGGATATAGTAGAAGACATTTTCCCAAGGTGCTAAGCAGTGGGACTGAACCTAAAGCCATGTAACTTGGAAGCAAACTTCTTAACGACACCTCCACACCTGCAACTTTTAAGAAATTCAGAGCCAAAAGAGATGTAAATGACAAATAAATTCTGAGCTTACGTTTCCAGTGCATCATCATATTCATTCACAGCTTTCTTTAAGGCTTCTTCATCACCATTTTGCTTTGACTGCTGTACCTTGAATTGTGGGAAATATAATAATAATGGCAACCCTGAGACATTAACACAGAAGTAGAGAGACATTCAGAAATACATTAGACATATATCCATCAATCTATCTATTTATCTATCATCATCGTTTAACGTCCTCCTTCCATGCTGGCATGGGTTGGATGGTTTGACAGGAGATGGCCAAGCAGAAGCTTGCGCTATGCTTCTTTGTCTGTTTAGTCATGGTTTTTTACAGCTGAATAACCTTCTTAACACCAACCACTCCATAGAGTGGGCTATATATATATATATATATATATACAGAATTAAAGAGACATATACAACATTTCGTCCACCGCATGCAGTTCTCGGGTTACAGCCATAA
This sequence comes from Octopus bimaculoides, assembly GCF_001194135.2. Taxonomy (NCBI): domain Eukaryota; kingdom Metazoa; phylum Mollusca; class Cephalopoda; order Octopoda; family Octopodidae; genus Octopus; species Octopus bimaculoides. The sequence goes on along the minus strand of NC_068981.1, from coordinate 182,335,063 downwards.
AGAAAGGATCAGGGTTTACAAAGGAGCTATGAAGAAGTTTGAAACAATCAAACGCAACGATAGGAATGGGATTTGCCCACTCTATAGGAGCAAATCATGGAACACCATAGAAAGAACTAAGAAGAAAATAGGGAAGGCAAGCTCATGGTACAATAGCCACAAGTACCAAAGCGTCATGTTCGTCAACACCACCCCTAGAGGCGAACTGGCGTACCGCTTTAGAAGGGCCCTAGACAAACTTAAGCTAAGAATTAAGGTTGTTGAAAGGCCAGGCAACCCTATCAAATCCCTTA
>NC_068981.1:182328787-182334120 GCF_001194135.2 Octopus bimaculoides | reverse complement strand
GGACACGCATGCGTAGACACGTACAATAGGAATACAAAATACAAAATGGCTGATAGTTAGCAAGGTGAGACACACATAAGAAAGAGGGAAACAAAGGACCACTGATGAGGTCACAGAAGTGTGACGAAAGAACTCTGGCCGAAATAAGATTAAGATTAAGATTAATGTAATATAAAGCTGAAAAAAAAAAAATTAACACCAAATATACAGTGCGTGTGTTTTTATTGGCTAAACTGGCAATATGACCATCCCCAAGTACAACAACAAAATATATATATATATATATATATTATCATTATCATTTAACGGCCATTGCCCATGCTGGTATGGGTTGGATGGTTTGACTGGGTTAGCATGCAGGAAGGCTGCGCCAGACTCCAGTCTGATTTGGCATGGTTTTCTAGGGATGGATGCCCTTCCTAATGCCAACCACTCTGAGAATGTAATGGGTGTTTTTACATGCCACCGACATGGGTGCCACACACACACACACATATATATATATATATATATTCTTTTACTTGTTTCAGTAATTTGACTGTGGCCTAGTACTTATTTTATCTGTCACTTTTGCCGAACCGCTAAGTTATGGAAACGTAAACACACCAACATCAGTTGTCAAGTAAAGGTGGGGTGATAAACACGAAGACACACACATAAATACACACACACACATGTATGTATATATATATATATATATATATATATATATATATATATATATATATGATGGGCTTCTTCCAGTTTCCGTCTACCAAATCCACTCTTAAGGCTTTGATTAGTCTGAGGCTATAGTAGAAGACACTAGCCCAAGGTTCCATGTAACAAGACTGAACTCAGGTGGTTGGGAAGCAAGGTTCTTACCACACAGCCATGTCTGTGCCTATACATATATATATTATTAACGAACTACAAGCCATGGCTGAACAGGTTATAAAAACATCAGTAATACAAGATTCAATTTTTCCTTTAGAGAAATATATTATGTATGTCTATTTGTGCTTGTTCTGAAGAAAACCAAAATTCATGTAGCAGCTATCATCTATCTTATTTACTCCATACCTCGTTATCTTAACCCATTCATGCTGATCGTCCGTTTAAACTGACACTTAATTTATAAGGGTATAAAACAAATACTTGATACAAATTGTGATTTGTGTATGATCTGTATCAAAGAATGAAACATGTTCTTAACACGTATACAGTCTGTTTGAACAAACGCTTGCACCATAACTTGTAACAACCACAGTTGTGCAACATAGTGAGTACAAGCAGGACATACAGTAAATGGTAAGCCAATTATTTCTAATTATTTAATTCTGTAGACATTGTTGTGGTTTCTTATGCGTTTTTTTTATGATCATAGGTTAGATGACTAATATTATTTGATACCATTTGAGATTTATGTTGTAAACAAAATAAAATATAACACCATCATCATCATAATCGTTTAACGTCCGCTTTCCATGCTGGCATGGGTTGGATGATTTGACTGAGGACTGGCGAACCAGATGGCTGCTCCAGGCTTCAATCCGATCTGGCAGAGTTTCCACAGCTGGATGCCCCTCCCAACGCCAACCATTTCGAGAGTGCAGTGGGTGCTTTCACGTGTCACTGGCACAAGGGCCAGTCAGGCGGCACCGGCATCGGCCACGCTCAAATGGTGCTTTCTACGTGACACCCGTACAGGAGCCACTCCAGCGGCACTGGCAACAACCCCGTTTGAATACCCTTTCACCTAGGTAACGGAAGCTATCAATTACTTCTAGTTTTTTCCCCTGGCATGTGACAGAAACTGTTTTCTGCACATTTTCAGTGTTTATTGCTCCTGAGCATTTTGCCACACACAAAAACTATCTTCCCAGTTAGCCTTCCTTTGATATTGCTGCACCTCTTATGTGTCCATAGCTTACACCAGGTACATCTTATGGAGTTTCTACCTACGCCTTTCTACAGATTGAGCAGGGCCATCTACCTGAAGGGATTTGTGATTTGTCTGCCTTCCTACTTATTAAGACTTCTGTTTTTGCTAGATTGACTCTAAGGCCCATCGATTCTAGACCTTGCTTCCACACCTGAAACTTTTCCTCTAGTTCTGATAGTGACTCAGCTACTAAAGCAAGGTCATCAGCATAGAGAAGTTCCTAGGGGCATCCTGTCTTGAATTCTTCTATTATTGCCTGCAGGACTATGATGAATAAGAGGGATCTGAGGACTGATCCTTGATGGACTCCTACCTCTACCCATGTACATATATATATATATATATATATATATATATATATCCAAAGATAGAGTGGACACATTCAAATACAGTATACATCTACAGAGACAGAGTATACACAGCAAGTGTATACTTATACACATGTACAGAGTAGACATATATTTATAGAGATAAAGTAAATACATACAGAAATAAAGTAGATATATAAATGTTGATGACAAGAACAAAATTACCTGTTTAGTGAGTTTACGCAAGGTTTCTGTCTTTCTGCTAGCCATCTCATCAAGCTTACGATAAGCATCTTCAGGGGATGTTTGTCTCATGATGACAGCTTCAAGGAAGTCATAAAGTTCCTAGAGAGAAATGAGAAATTTAGTAATGTAAAATGTAACTAAAGATAAAGAACTATGTACTTACAAGAAAATAAATAAATATTTATGCCAAGCAGAAGCAAAGCCACTATGATATTTCTAAAATACATTAACAGTATCCCAAGCAAAAAGTGTTCATTTGTATTGTACATAATACAGTTAAATGCTTTATGGTCTAGAGATCACAATGCTGTCTTGATACCACATACATAACTATTTGATATCACATTGCTGTCTACAAAGCTAACAATATTGATACTACAAGGATAACAGTTTAGTAACACAATGATCTCTACATATAATACTCTCTTGATATCAAAAAGTAAATAATCTTTATAACATAATGTGATCTTCGTATCATATGGCATTGATGAAAATTATTTCTTTATCTGCACTATCAGAACACAAAACCTATGAAATATTCTTTCCTGACTTAACTTCAACTTAATTATCAAGAAACTCATTACTTGAGAAAATAGTCTCCAGTAAACAATATAGATAAATATGTGAGTTGAGATTTACCCAAGTATAGATCTATTCTGGTGTAAAAGAAACTGAGTTTCACCAAAAGTTTTCTATCTCATCCTTATTTAGTCTGCATAAGCAAAACAATGTTCATAGCGTTTGCAAACTTGCCCCTTCATCTTCATTTCTTTCTACTCTCCACACATCCTCTGCACTCAGGGCTCATGTCTTACTACCATGTAGCATTGCAGTTCATGCACAATTATTATAGTCTACCTTTCATTCTGAGAGAAAAATCTTCTGGTATAAACTTCCTGACCTTTCTCTAGCCTGTTCTTACTCTGTATAGTAATACTTTCAGAACATCCTCAATCACTGCTCATTAGATTACCTAAGACACTATCTACTACCTCTAGGGATCCCCCTGGCAATATTTCCTGTGCACTCTGAGTGCTTATTACTCCTGCACATTCAGTCATTGGGGAAGACATTCCTGATTGACTATACAGGTGATTAGTTCAGATCCTACTTCACCAAATATTTTAAGCACTCAACAGTAATTTCTGATTGGCTTGGGACTTTTCTTGCACTCATATTTAATTTTATCTATCATACTAGTATTTACTAAAATGGTCGATCTCTTTGTCAAGTTCCTCAAGCATTCTCCACACTTAATAAATTTTCATAACAGCACTTCCATGACCAGACACAATGCCCCTTCATCACCTGGCATAAAGACACCCCACTCTGAAAAATACACTGTTTCAGGTGAGGAGGTCTTGTCTTGTGAGTTACTTAGTGACCTCACTAGTTCCATAGCCAGGTAAAAAGCTCCCAAAGTATTCTGTAATGTGGTTGGTATTAAGGACATCCAACCATAAAAACCACACCAAGAGACATTGGTGCTTGGTGCAGTCCTCTGGCTTCCTGGCTCCTGTCAAACCCAAGCATGGAAAATGGATGCAAAATGATGTTGATGACAATGATGATGATGATGTGTTAACCTTGCTTTCAATACTTACTGGCATCAGGTATTTGAATGTAAGGTGAGCATTTTCTGCGAGAACATCTGCAGCAAGGTCAAAATACTGAGAGTGAAAAACAGAAAAATAAAAAAGAGGAATTAAATGTTAAACATTCACAAGAAATTTAAAATAAAGTCTTCTTATTAACATATTCCCAGTTTTACAAAACACTTGTAACCCAGCATGGCCACAGTCTAATAACTGAAACAAGTAAAAGATAAAAGACATGCTGATATATAAAAAGATCTATAAGAAAATCTTTCTCAAAATAAAGAATTAAACAATCCAATGAGTTGAATTTTAAAATGTGTCAAAACGAAATGGTTTCAAATCCAGCAGGAATATTTACTTCATATTTTATATAAAGAATGAGAAGATTTCCAAAGGTTTCCGGAGGAAATGTTGGCTGTTGCATGAGGAACTGAAGTTTGCCAAAGCCGCGAGTTGGTTCAATGTCCATGTTGATAAGTGCTTGATTGTGTAAGGTCACAACATCTAGCTCCTCTTCAGAGCGTGGAGGCATGTCAGTGAGGGCTTCACGTGCTGCTTTTACTAAAAACAAGAGCAAAGAAAAATATATATTAAAAAAATGTATGCATATATGTGTATGTGTGTGTGTGCATATATAAATGCATAAACACTTGCACACATGAGCATACATCATAATCATCATCATCACTTTAACATCAATAGTTCTCAGCTTGAATAATGGTGGTTCAGAAGCTTGCTTTCCAACCATGTGGTGCCAGGTTCAGTCCTACTGCATGACACCATGATTAAGTGTCTTTTACTAGAGACCCAGGCTGACCAAAGCCTTTGATTCCGATTTTACTCCAGTGGACCCTAATAAACATTCATTGCTTAAAAAAGTCCCATTATATTTTTAGAATTCTCTTTTAGCATCTGTTTTCCATGCTGGCATGGGTTGGACGGCTTGGCAGGAGCTGGTCAGCTGAAGAGCTGCCCAGGTTCCATGTCTGTTTTAAAGAATTCTTTTCTTTTTTTATTTTTTTACTTGTTTCAATCATTTGACTGCGGCCATGCTGAAGCACCACCTTTAGTCGAACAAATTGACCCCAGGACTTATTCTTTGTAAGCCTAGTACTTATTCTATCGGTCACTTTTACCGAACTGCTAAGTTACAGGGACATAGAAACACCAACGTCGATTGTCAAACAATGGTGGCAGGACAAACACAGACACACAAACATATATACATATATATATATATATATATATATATATATA
>NC_068981.1:182326095-182328649 GCF_001194135.2 Octopus bimaculoides | reverse complement strand
ATATATAGTTTTAGGGAAAAGAACCAAGGTTCAGGAACTCATCGATGAAAATCCACTGTCACATATAGAAAAATTAACAAGTAAAAGCACAATAGAAAGAAAATTGATAAGTAAAAGCAAATAGAAAGAAAATTTAAATCAATTAAAATCGATTAAAACTATCGAAAATCAATTCTATTCAAAAATATAGCTAATCTTCAGGTCAAAATACAACAATAATAATAATATATATATATATATATATATGACAGGCTTCTTACAGGTTCCATCTACCAAATCCACTCACAAGGCTTTGGTCAGCCTGAGGCTAATTGTGTAAAAAATTGTTCAAATATTTTATGCATTGTAGAAGTAAAACCAGTTCATTGCACATAAATTTTAACAGTAAATAAAATAAGTATCAAGCTTAAAAAATGTAAGTTTGGGGTTGATTCACTCAACTAGAAATTCTTCAAGGCAGTGCCCCAGCATGGCCACAGTCTAAGGACTGAAACAAGAAAATATGATAAAAGATAAAGATAACAGAAACACTGGTATTTCATTCATTGATTTCAGAAGAAAGATAAAAGGCAAAGTCGACCACTGAAAGATTTGAACCCAAAACATAAGAAACCAAAATAAATAACACCAGGCACTTTGTCTGATTCTTTAATGACTGCCAATTTGCTATGATAATGATGATGAGAATGATGAATACAAATGGAGATTTATACAACTTTTGTAAAATTAGATCTGTCAAAACAGAAAGTAGAGGTGATCTGTAGTCTGACTTACTATTTTTCAGTTGATATTCAATGTTAGCTTTAAGATTGAAAGCTTGTACAAGTCCTGTCTCTTGTAATACTAATGTGTTGCCAACACTACGGGTTTCAAGTCCCATTGTAGTCATACCAATATCAAGATCTACAAGAAACAAATAGTATAGATGATGGTCACAGAAACAAGTATTTGGTTGTTAATTTATAAGCATCTTCATTTAACCCTTTAGTGTTCAGATTTCTCTCTCAAATGTAATGCTTTTCCCCTCAAAATGTTTTGAATTAATCAGGTATTATCTTGTAGCTTTAAGATTTCAATGATGTGATTGATTATTTTTAGAATGACATTGTAAGGTAGGTTGAAAAGGCCTGGTGAGAGCAAACATAAAACCAGTACAATATTTTGGACGGATATGGCCGGTTTAGATGCTAATGGGTTAACTAATATTTTTGCCAATTCCCCATTACAAATATGCTATTGCTGTTCTTGTGGCTATAGTGGTGGTGGATGTGGAGGCGCAATGGCCCAGTGGTTAGGGCAGCAGACTCGCGGTCATAGGATCGCGGTTTCGATTCCCAGACCGGGCGTTGTGAGTGTTTATTGAGCGAAAACACCTAAAGCTCCACGAGGCTCTGGCAGGAGATGGTGGTGAACCCTGCTGTACTCTTTCACCACAACTTTCTCTCACTCTTACTTCCTGTTTCTGTTGTGCCTGTAATTTAAAGGGTCAGCTTTGTCACACTGTGTCACGCTGAATATCCTCGAGAACTACGTTAAGGGTACACGTGTCTGTGGAGTGCTCAGCCACTTGCACGTTAATTTCACGAGCTGGCTGTTTCGTTGATCGGATCAACTGGAACCCTTGACGTCATAAGCGACAAAGTGCCAACAACAACAGTGGTGGTGGTGGTGGTGGTGGGGATGTCAGTGATAGCAGTGGTGGTAGTGCTGGTGTAACTGATAAACATTTGGAAAGTGGTCTAAATTAAAACACACCATCAAAATTTCATATTAATTTATGTTCCAAACACCAGATTAATGAGGACAAACGTATTTTACTAAATCCTTTATTATTTTCAAAATTGAAACCAAAGTCAGTGTATTTCAACAGAAATAGAGTAACAAAATGATTAAACAAACATCAAAATAGGAAAAGAAACTATTTAAAAAGTTCTAAGTTTAGTTATATTTTTACCTGGATGCTCCTGTGCTCCTCTCTCAATTATTTCATTAATATACTTTAATGAGGCTGAATACTGCTTCATCATATAGAAGCACAATGCAATACTATAGGCTGTCTCAGCATTGTAACCAGTGACTTGCATGGCAGCAACAAATTTCTTACATGCCTCTTCAAAGTGGTTTTCCTATTGAAGAAACAAAAGGTACTAATAAATAATAAATAAATAAATTTATTAATCCAATTTACATCAAATATTTTTTATCGATTACAATAAGAAAGGTTACTCTTTTACTTGTTTCAGTCATTTGACTGGCCATGCTGGAGCACCGCCTTTAGTCAAGCAAATCGACCCCAGAACTTATTCTTTGTAAGCCTAGTACTTATTCTATCAGTCTCTTTTGCCGAACCACTAAGTTATGGGAACGTAAACACACCACCATCGGTTGTCAAGTAATGTTGGGGGGACAAACACAGACACATACACATATATATGGGAGAATATACAAATAATAACAACAGACGAGGACAGGTGGTGTAAATAACAAAAGTATATATTAGTATGACGCTCGGGAATACGGAAAGTCTTTGACGTTTCGAGCTACGCTCTTCAAC
>NC_068981.1:182321549-182326085 GCF_001194135.2 Octopus bimaculoides | reverse complement strand
GCCGATCATAACAATGGCTGACCGGAAGTTAGAAATTCTTATTTCAGGAGAGCTAAGAAAGGGGGAGATAACAAACGGTGATCGGGAACGAGGGGCTGTGTGTAGGAGGTAGAATGCTGGTGATCTTGACGTATGTAGTGTGAAAATGGGGAAGGGAGAAAGGGAGATACACATATATATATATATATATATATACATATATACGACAGGCTTCTTTCAGTTTCCGTCTACCAAATCCACTCACAAGGCTTTGGTCGGCCCGAGGCTATAGTAGAAGACATTTGCCCAAGGTGCCATGCAGTGGGACTGAACCTGGAACCATGTGGTTCGTACGCCTTCAGAAATTGCATTAAAAAATCAGATTATGCCTTTTCGTAGCTTTGCTGATTTGGGCAAGTTGATATGAGGTCAAAAAATAAAAATAGGTCAATAATTATATTAAAAAAAAAAAAGAAACATCCTTTGCATGCAAGCAAGACGGTCAAACAGACAAATTGATAATGGAAACATCTAAGATAATACTGTTTCTGATTTAAGCAGAAGGTCAGCAATTTTGAGTGAGTTGATTACATCAAGCCAGTATTGAACTGGTACTTTATGATATTGATCCCTGAAAGGATGAAAGGCAAAGTTGACCTGGGTAGGATTTGAACTCAACCATCTTAGATGATGGTGCATGACTGTGTGGTAAGGAGTGTGCTTCCCAATCACATGGTTGCAGGTTCAGTCCCACTGCTAGGGCAAATGTCTTCTACTATAGCCTCAGGCATACCAAAGCCTTGTGAGCAGACTTGGTAGATAGAAACTGAAAGAAGCCCGTCATGTGTGTGCTTGTTCCCCAGCATCACTTGACAACTAGTGTTGGTGTGTTTATGTTCCCATAACTTAGTGGTTCAGCAAAGTACACTGATAGAATAAGTACTGGGGTTCATACATTTGACCTAAGGCTCTTGAAGGTGGTGTTCCAACATGGTCACAGTCTAACGACTGAAACAAGCAAAAGATGGAATTATCTAAAAACAAATATGATAAATATTTTTTTAAATTTTCATCCAAAGATACATTGCATGTCTCCAGAGATTTAATTGCTAGCTATTAATTATTAGAACTCCAGTGAAAATATTTCAGTAATCCTTTCATGACAATATTTCTCACGGTGGCCATGTATTTCAATTCATTGGCTTCACGTTATATATTTTGCCTAACTTCCCACTTGAATTGCCTAAAGGATTTTAAAACATTTACATTATGTCTTACTAACCTTGAATAAGATACAAGCTTGATTTAATTCAGTGTCAGAATCCTGTGGTGGACATTGGTCAACCAGAGCCTGTAGAAAATTAATAAAAATTTAACATTAATAGCAAGTTCACATAACCCTCGGTCCTTTCATTCATTTACCCTGGCCCTGATGACATCACACTCTCATTCCCCACCGTTCTTTCTCTCCTTGGCTACATTGACTGACCAGACACACCAGAAGGTCAAGAGAGCTCTTCAGTTTTGTTGTTGTTGTTATAGTGAAATACAAAGTGAATGTGTTAGAGGGACATCTAGCTGTAGAAAGCATACAAAAATTGAAACATATGAGGCAAAGACCAAGACCTCTGGAGATATGCTGTGACTGTGAAGACCCGGCAAATAAAGTGAGTTCACGGCGTATCCTACACCAGCTACACATAACCAGCCCCAGCCCCAGCCCATTCAAGTGCCTTGGATTGTAGGGCGACCTGCTGTGCTTGAGGAGACCTTGAGTGAAGTACATCAACATCAAAATAAAAATCAAATGGAAATTGTAGTTGTGATACTCATGCCGGTGGCACGTAAAAAGCACCATCCAAGCGTGGCCGATGCCAGCACCACCTTGACTGGCTTCCGTATTGGTGGCATGTAGAAACATTGCCAGATCAGACTGGAGCCTGGTACAGCCTCCTGGCTTCCAGACCCTGGTTGAACCATCCAACCCATGCTAGCATGGAAAACGGATGTTAAACGATGATGATGATGATATGAGAGAGACATGAACTTCTGACTCATCTAAAAGACCCCCTTCGGTCATGAATGCACAAGTCCAGGTAAGGTTGTTTATTGAAGACCAGCAGTCACCCATGCATACCAGTCTCCCCTCTCCATGCCACCAATGTAACCCAAGGGAAAGGCAAAGGCCAATACAGCTTGGCACCAGTGACATCACAACTTATTTCTACAGCTGAGTGAACTGGAGCAACATGAAATAAAGTGTCTTGCCCAAGAACACAACACACATTCTGGTCCGGGAATCGAACTCACTACCTCATTATTGTGAGTCAGATGCTCTAACCACTGAGTCATGTGTACCCATCTAGAAGACAGTAAATCTAAATAAGAACTGTCTTGGATCATGACACCCCATCCAGCCCATGTCAGCATTGAAATACTGGAAGAGCACTTTGCCTAACACCCTGCCATTTCAACCACCCAATACCCTTTTATTGATGTAAATATTAATTCATACCAGACACATGCATAAATGTACATACATACGTACACACACAAACGCATATAAAGGGGAGGGTAAGACAGAAAAAGAGAGAACAGTTTATTAAAGCTAGTTTTAGACATTTTGAAGCAAATCTTACTTTTGCCCCAGGAAGGTCCTCTTCCCCATATTTTATAGCAGCTTGCAGTTTGGTAACCTGAAAAAAAAATCACATCAAATATAAAATACTGTGCTAAACATTAAATTAAATTTCAATGAACTAAAATGGGTTTGTGGATACATGTACATTTATTTCTTCTGCAATATTTAGAAGAAACCTTACAAGGAAATTCTGTAATGATGTTTAACAAATCACATATGATTTTAATTCAAGGATCTCATATTACAACCACACACACAAATACACATAAATTTTCTTATTATGACATAACCAGAGAGTCAGTGCTTAGATGTCCTTCTATCACATTTCAAGCAATAAATTCTCTTCTTTCCAAACTCCACCACAAACAATCAATTTAGAATAGTTAGGTCTTGTTGAGTAAAAACAGATCATTTTGTCAGATGAAGAAGTCAAAAGAAGAAGAAGAAGAACAAGGTGAGTTAAAGGTGCCAAACTCCTAAAACAACTCAGAACATCAGCTGCAAGAGCACCTGTGTGAAACTCGGAGTACTGGCAGTTTTGAACCACTTAACTAGCATTTTATTTTTAAAAAATAACCCGCCATTGTATACTGAGTTCTGTGGTTTATTGCTTCCTGGTATTATTCTTTTATTTGTTTCAGTCGTTTGATTGCAGCCATGCTGGAGCACTGCCTTGAAGGATTTTTTTTTAGTTGAACAAATTGACCCCAGGACCTTTTTTTTTTTTGTTTGAGCCTAGTATTTTATTCTACTGGTCACTACTGCCAAACCAGTGATAGGAGGAGAAACACAGACATAAAGACACACATATAACGGGCTTCTTTCACAAGGCTTCGGTCGGCCTGAGGTTATAGTAGAAGACACTTGTCCAAAGTGTCATACAGTGAGACTGAACCTGGAACCACATGGTTGGGAAGCAAGCTTCTAACCATACAGCCATGTCTGTGCCTATATATATATATATATATATATATATATAGCTAAGAGGAAAGAATGAACCTCCTAGCTCAGCCTTACTTCTCTTAGCATAGCATCCCCTCTCACCATCCTACTATGGCATCACCCTGTCACATCTCTCTGTAACAGATCATGACCATGTTGCCTGGGATACACCAATATCTTTTATTTATAAGTTCGTTAAATGCTTGTACCTGGAAATTCATGAGAATCAAACACAATTTTAAAAATTGAAGTGAATAACAATGAGAAATAATTGATATCTATACGTTGTAATACATACCTTCACCTGATAATCTGAACTCTCAATTTGACAAGCGATTTTCATTGCCTCTTGGTAAAGACATGCTTTATATAATGATTGAGCATAATAAAGTTTGTAGTTCTCAACATCTGGATGTAGAATGGACAGTTGTTCATAGCAGTCTGCAGCATCGACAAAGCTCTGCAGTTGAAAATGGCAGTATCCCAGCAAAGATAGCGCAGCGCGTGACTGGAGAATGGAAAACTCTAAGTTAAATAGTTAAACAATGTGAGTTTAAAATACACACACACACACACACACACACACACACACATATATATATGAGGGGTGCTGAAAAGTTCCTGGCTTTAAGGGTATCACAAAAGGCCTGGTTGGAGGCCCAACCTTCTGAGTTCTTTTCCAGGGCTTTGTAAAACTGAAGGACTACAGCAATAAGGTGTGAATTTGAGAGGGAAATATGTTGAATAAACTTGTAATTAACTGATCCTCTTGTATTTTCTTTCACCCAAAGCCAGGAACTTTTCAGTACCCTCCTGTATATACATATACAAGGTACTTCAGAAGTCTCTTTAGCATTTAGATGATGTATAAAATTTCTATTTTCATATACTTTTGTTTTGATACATTTTGAATATTATCAATTGCTATTTTGTTGCAAATAACATTTATATATACATATACATACACACACACA
>NC_068981.1:182317447-182321096 GCF_001194135.2 Octopus bimaculoides | reverse complement strand
GATTTGGCAGAGTTTCTACAGCTGGATGCCCTTCCTAACGCCAACCACTCAGAGAGTGTAGTGGGTGCTTTTACGTGTCACCCGCACGAAAACGGCCACGCTCGAAATGGTGTCTTTTATGTGCCACCCGCACAAGCCAGTCCAGGGGCACTGGCAACGATCTCGCTCGAAAATCCTACAGGAGCCAGTCAGGCGGTACTGGCAACGGCCACGCTCAAAATGGTGCATCTCATGTGCCACCCGCACAAGAACCAGTCCAGGGGCACTGGCAACGATCTTACTTGGCTTGCCGGGTCTTCTCACGCACAGCCCATTTCCAAAGGTCTCGGTCCGTAGTCATCGCCTCGGTGAGGCCCAATGTCGGTGAGTAGATTAATGTAAATTTTATCATAACTAAACATAAAAGTAAACAATACTCACAGTTGGGTGTGTTTCAAGCTGGTGGTTCAATAATCGCACAGCATCTACATAACGTTGATCACGTATCTTAGGAAAATAGAAAGAGAAAACAACAAAAATAAGAAGACAAAGGAAAAATCTGTATATGTTGACTATTACTGAGATGTTTGTTTGTGCATACTTATGAAGGACATCTCTAAACATGAATGAACAGCTCTAGTGTTCCAGCTCTAAAGATTTTGTATGGGAAATAGCTGATACAAAGTATTCCCATTGGAATAATATAATGGATTCTATAAGGTGGTGAGCTGACAGAATTGTTAGCACATCGAGCAAATTGCTTAGCAGCATTTCATCTGTATTTACGTTCTGAGTTCAAATTCTGCAAAGGTCGACTTCATCTTTCATCTTTTCAGGTTTGATAAAATAAATACCAATTCAGCATTTGGGTTGATATAATCAACTTACCCCTCCTCTGAAATTGCTGGCCTTGTGTCAAAATCTGAAACCAATATAATAGATACTATAATGAAGAAAATCTAACTATACAAAACAGAATACACTGCTCCACAACTCTATAGTTATACAAAATTGCTGGTGTAGTTGTTGTTGCTTAGGCACAGGCATGGCTAAGGTTGTTAAGTTTTTGGTTTAGTCCCATTGTGGTTTTTGGTTTAGTCCCATTAGAATTGGTGAAACTTTAACCAATTAGTTAACATGAATTGCAAGTTAGTCTGGTTTGAGACATTAAAATGAGAATTTCACGGAATTTTGACAACTTCTAACTTACTGATGATAGAAAAATAAAATTATCGATATTCTAGCGAGAGAAAAATTATACATTACGCCACAACGCAGAGACAAGATAACCAAATAATTAAACAAGCCAAGGGACTCTGCGTAGTCGTTTGACTTGCTAGAAATAGTTACAAAATCTCCTTCAAATCAACCTTACCGTTAAAAAAAGGGCATATTGTTAACATAGTTCAGAAAACACTATGCTTTAAAAAAAAAAGAAAAGAAAAAAAGAACAGGTGAGGTAATCATGGCCGGAATGCTTTACCTCAATCAGGCCGACTTGTAGCTCAAGAACAAAAACAACGTACTATAGAAATGAATAGAAATCAACGACAGATCAATAACAGGGAAAGTTGTCATTGGCTAATTAAATAAGTAAAAAATAAAATTAATTAAGGAACAAAAATCAATAATAAACTCTCCTTAACTTTGTAGAAAATATACTTCTATAGATAACCTTAGTTTGATTGTAACTAACGCGATGCTGTGACAACTTGCCTATAAATAAAGAACGAATTATTCTCTGGAGTGAAGCAACAATTTGGAGTGTAGTGTATTTTTATTTCCTAGAAACGGAATGAAATTCAATTATTTTAAGCACAAGAGATGTGGTATTTACGGAGAACATGAAGTTAGAACAGAAAACAAAAAATAAACGGCAATAATGTTCTGCTTTCGTCTTGTTTTACTGTTTGCCATCAGTCTGGCAGCCTTTTTTTATGTGGTGAAATACTTATATCTTTTAAACTGACATACAATGGGCCAGCAATATTCATAAAATAAAGTTCTAAAAGGGGAAAATAAGCAAGGGAATTTTAACTGATTTACATGACTTGCTGTGTGAGGGGACGTTGTTGTTGTTGGAGAAAAAGTTTGGAAAATAAGTATTTCAAAAATATCAAATAAATAATGGGAACCAATAACTTACATGCCCATAAATTGTTGAGGTGAATTCCCCCTCTTTAATCTGTATTGTGGCCATTGTTGTTTACTATATTGCCTTGAGGTGCGTTGCAAAATAAGTTTTTCACTTCATAACAGAACGTAATTAGAGAGGGTGGGAGAGATTTACTTGGTCACCCTGACAACTGCAGATGCTGTTAGAGAGGTGTTTTCAGGGGAGTTAATTATTAAAGTGGTGAAGATATAACGATTCATATTCCTAATGCGGCATATATAATCTTCGCTCCACCAAATTTTAATGAAAATTCATGATACTTCTTCCCAACTTTATGAATGAAATAACAAAATAGATTTTGCAGTCATATAGTTCTTCCTTCTGCATCAATGAAGAGTTTTAAAAGTTGGAAATCATCTTAATTTATTTGTATTAAACATTTGTTCGCCTTATTTTCAATCCTCACTAAATTGGCGAGATGGCAGAATCGTTAACAAGCTGGACAAAATGCTTCGCGACATTTCGTCCGTCTTGGCGTTCTGAGTAAAGATTTCGCCAAGGTCGACTTTGCCTTTCATCCTTTTGGGATCGATAAGTACTGGGGTCAAGCAATTAATTTACCCCGCCTCTCAAAAACTGTGCCCTGTGCCAAAATTTGAAACAATTTTCAATTCTCAATCGACTTTGCCTTTCGTCCTTTTGGTATCGATAAAGTAAGTACCAGTCAAGTACTGAGGCTGATGCAATTAACTTACCCCACCTCTAAAAACTGATGGTCCTGTGCCAAAATTTGAAACCATTTTCAATTCTCACTGCTTCCCACTACATACACGCTTAGGACGGAGCCTTGCACCCTTTATGAGAAACATTGATATTTAAGGAAATAATTTAAATAGGTCAATGACAGAAATTTCAGTGAGATAAGGAGTATCTATCACCTGCTATACAAAAGTTAGCGATTGAGACACTAACTCCTCAATGACCTTATTAATATTCTTTATTATGTCAGCAACTACCGTGAAATCTGAAATTTGAAGGAGGCTACAGTTGGAGTGTGCAAAGAGGTTCTGGGAAGACGACCAGTGAACAGGAAGCCTTGGATAAGTGACGAGACTTGGCAGACGGCGGAGGAGTGGAAAATGCTGAAGCAGGAGTTGAACCAAGCCAGAAACCATCAGCAGAAGCAGGCTGTTGCCAGTAAGTATAGTGAGGTGGTGAGAGAAGTCAAGAAGAAACTAAGGAGAGACAGAATAACATACTTCAATGAAGTGGCCGATGAAGCGGAAACAGCAACGAGGAAAGGAGACTTGATGGTACTATATGCAACAATAAGGTTACTGAGTGGAAGGAGAGGCAACCTCGTCAGACCAGTAAAGGACTAGGCCGGACGGTTGCTAACTTCCATTGAGGACCAACTGGTGAGATGGAAGGAACACTTCCAAGAGACACTTAACCGCCCTCCACCTCAAGATCCGCCAGAATTGGGGCCAGGGATTCCGCTCAATATGCGCATTGGAGAAATCACCAAGCCAGCAATCCGCAAAGCCGCGAAGA
>NC_068981.1:182307474-182317427 GCF_001194135.2 Octopus bimaculoides | reverse complement strand
CTTAAAGAACGAAAAGGCGGCAGGAGTGGACGGCATACCAGCAAAGGCACTGAAGGCAGGAGAAGAAGAAATGATCGATCATATGCACCATGTGCTGAACCTGGTATGGACGACAGAGAAAATCCCAACCGACTGGAAGAAGGGTCTTTTGGTGAAGCTGCCGAAGAGTGGGGATTTATCACAGTGCGAAAAGTGGAGGGGAATTATCTTGCTTTCCATTCCAAGCAAAGTCCTTACAAGAATAAGCCAAAGTCAGTTAGTTAGAACCTATGTTTGGGGTCTGGAGAAAAACTGGAGCGAGGTCACAAGCAAAGTGACGGCCATAACGTAGACCTGGTCTGGGAGGACGCTATCCTTGCTAGGGAGGGCGGAGGTTGCACAGGTGTTTATAGCATCTCTGATAACCTACCGCCTAACCATCGTGCCTTGCCCCGGTGTGTGGCTAACCAAGTTGGGACGGATCCTTTTCCGCTTTTTGTGGAATGGGAAACCACAACTTCTGAGGCGCTCCATCTGCTGCCAGAAACCGTTAAAGGGAGGGTTAGGGATGCCTTGGTTGACGATGCGCAAGTCTGCGCTGAGGCTGAGACATCTCTGACTCTACCTGGATGGTGAGCGGGTGTGGTCACCGCATGTCAAGTTCTTCCTTCCACAATTGACATCCTTAACGGACGTAGGCGCATGGATCAAGTAAAGACCGAAAATGGGCGAATTCTCCCAGGTGAGGAATACCGACAGCGGGGCTACCACTGTGGATTTTTTATAGCGGGTTGATAGAGACTCTGGGCATCGATGGGGACCAGCTTGTCCACCTGTTCGAA
The DNA here is from genome assembly GCF_001194135.2 of Octopus bimaculoides. Classification (NCBI taxonomy): domain Eukaryota; kingdom Metazoa; phylum Mollusca; class Cephalopoda; order Octopoda; family Octopodidae; genus Octopus; species Octopus bimaculoides. The sequence goes on along the minus strand of NC_068981.1, from coordinate 182,316,606 downwards.
ACATTCGGGCCGAGGTATTTGGATAGCTTCCAGAAATCCCTGACTTGGTTATGCTACCGATCGGCCTTGCCAGTTCGAGAGAGGTTGTCAAGGCATGGAGTTGGCACTCCCTTCCACATGCCCGAGGTGCGAGCATGTCAGTGAAACTGTCACGCACGCCTTCGTACATTGTGAGGAATTGAGGGGGTTGATAACCCATGTTGAACAACTGATGTCGGAAACGGAAAGAGTACGGTTATCGACTGAGTCTATCATCAAGGTTGTACCGCCTCCTTCCTTGAATAAAGAAAAGGAGGCGTCCTTTTTCTGTGTAGTAGCCATGCTGAAAGATACGGTATGGGTGACGCGTGGGAGGGGAATTGAGACAGGCAACTTTATCTCCGGACGCGGGTTGGTGTGTTACTTCAACTACCACCTGTCCAGAAAGATCAGTCTGGAGAAGAGATGCCTGTCTCAAAGAACGTTTGAGAAAAGATGGGCAAATTTCGTAAGGAAGCTGAGAGTGAATGGCGCCGCGCTAGTGTAGCCGGTCAGGACGGAAAAGAAGGAAAAATAAAACCCCGAAAATTATGCTGAAAAAAGTTATCTATTAAAAAAAAGGAAAGAAAGAAAAAAAAAAACCCGGCGGGTTGAACACAAATCCGAGAAAACTTTATATCATCAATTTTTAACAAATTTTAATTCTTTCGATTTCATTGTGTTCGATTTCTCATTCCGACTTAATCATTGTATAGTCCCAGTCCTTAAATGTTTTTGTTTTGTCCTTCTGTTGTCCCCTCTATGTTAGCCCTTTTTTTGGCAATAGAAGAAATTAGTGACAACCGAGTCTGGCTGACCGGCTGAACAAAACGCCGTCTCTAAAGGAAAAGGTATAAAGGGACAACTATGGTAACTCACCAACGAAGCAGTCGTTTTGTCCCACCACTCTCACTTCTCTGTAACATTACCATATCTCTCTATATAAACTATTATGAGAACGTGTACATGCATACAGGCCGAAATTAACTCTTTATTTTTTTCCTCGCATGCTTTTCCATTTACTATTTATACATACCAACCCGTCGTGGTTTTGGATATATGTTAAAGTAACGATAAATAAATATCTATTTACAACTTCAATCACTGTTCTTCTTCCATCTTGCGCACTTGCAACCGACACCTTAACAACAACCGTTACAATTGGTGACCCTCAACTGCAACGAAGAAATAACCGTTATATATATATATATATATATATATATATATATATATATATATATATATATATATATATATATATATATACATACATACACACATCCCAACATGGGTAGAACGTTACCATACAAACTTTTAAATGAAAACACAATAGAAAGCTATAATTGTATGTAACAGAAAAACTTCTATAACGTTGGAATCACACGTCCAGTGGATATATACATTTCATTCAAAATTAATAAGAAAAAGAACATTCTTAATAAGCTGCTGAGAAACCTACAAGTTATCTACTCAGATTATTAATATACATATGGAAGTTGCAATAAACGTCAGTGGACGGTGAGGTGATATTGGTCACAAGGCCAGTTTGCTAAACTCTTAGTTTGAATAACTATAATGATAAATGATACGTATGATAACTTTTGTGGCATAAGTGGCATATTGTTTGTTTCAAATGTTAACTTGCACGTGCGCATAAAACGCAATAAAGTAGTCGATTAAGAGTAGAAGAGACGGACTCGGTAGAAAAAAAAATCGGACGGACAGTGTCGGCATTCCAATCAAAATGAGGTGGTGATACAAATATGGTAGCAGACGAGAGTGTGAGGGTCAATCTGTCAGTAAGCAATGAGGTGGAGAGAAACTGTATAGTGGAGACAATGGGGTGAACAAAACTATGTCCCCGGTATGCGACAATAATGGAAGAGAATGAGTCGGCGGGCATTGTTGATGTTCACCAGATAAAATATGCCATCAATGATATGTTCACAATGATCAAGTCAATCTAAATTAGTTACTGAATAATTATATAAGCAACGACAGCAGTGTAAAATTAATGATACATTTATCCGCCGTGCTGAGTTAGGTTACTATTGAGAGAAAAGTTACTTCAGATAATAGATAGGCATCATATTCAGGAAGAATTTGCCTCACTCATTTTCTCAAGATCTCGGAAACTGGAGATAAACACTGCAGAGGTCCTGAAAAGGAAATAACCTAAAATACAAATTCCCCACTACCACCAAAAAAAAAATAAAATAAAATAATGGCTTCATATTTTAGCACAAGGCCAGCAATTTTAGGGGAAGGGGTAAGTGGGTTACATCGAACTCAGTGCTCAACTGGGACGAAAGGCAGAAGTCAACCTCTGCGAAAAAATGAGAAAGAATATAATTCACTCAGCTCGTGACACAAGGTTTTATTGGTCACAGAGAAATTAAATGAAGAGCCAATTCCAATGGTATTTTTGATTTGGAAAAGTAATACGACAAACACAAATGTTGCCGTAATAGTAATACGACTCAGAGATATTTGAGTTTAGTTGAGGGTAGAGAGATATCAGTGACAAATTGGCCAAAGAGTTATCCACCCCCCACGCCTTGGCCCAAAAGACAAACGAGTTCGTGCTGCGCCATTGTTAAAGAAATGAAAGCCTATAAGTAGAGGCGTGTACAAAGTACAAACAGGTTGTTGATGCAGCATTAAACAACTATCGACAGATAAGCAAAGACTTGGTTAAGACTTTTACAGAAATATATATCAAAGTTTCGCAGGAAAGTAAGACATAAAAGAATCTTTTGCACTCCGGTTCCACAAGGGAGATAATTGATAAGAGCTCTCCTGTGGGAAAGTATTTCGGGTGAGAAGTTCGAACGCCGTAAAAGGGATATTTCAGTTCTCGGTAAATATGTCTTTTATTTTCTGGTTTATTTCCATCTATCACATCTTTAATATCATTTTATATTTCTTTACTCTCAATTCAGTTTTATTTTCTAAGGATTCACATTATTTTACAAGAGTAATTAATCGTTGCTTGGATTTACCATGGGTTTTCTCTCTATATATAATGCATATATATATTAAGACGGCCTCCTGATTGCCGGGAGTTTTGTATATTCTGTTTCATCATTAACTCTTAATTAATTACATTTCTGAATTAGATATGAATGTGTGTGGTCAAATATACTGGCTATTATGCATGAATTGCAAGTTCGAGCGAAGCTTAATTCAACAGTTCTTCTATAAGTTCAGACAGAATTTCACGGTTTTTCACACGAATGGGAGTTAACCTCAGAGGAAAACCTACATGGCTTTCCTCTGAGGCTCAACCTGTTAGAAATAGCAGTCAAATCACACCCAACTGTTTTAAAGAACCACAAATTGGACAATGTCTCGAGATGCACTACGCCATAAGCATATAAATGGGATGGTCACAGCTGATAGGTTTTTTTCTCCTTCGATCTGCTCAATTAGGGCTGACCTAGTACTGATCAAGAATAATTTTGATGGTAATTCTTTCACTCTTGTACATGATATTTAAACATGGTGACTTATCAAAATAGTTTTGAGCTGAACATTGATTAAATTCTGAGCCAAATGTTTTAGTTAAATAGACAGGATATTAAACAAAAACTCCCAAATCCGCTTAAACGCTGTGCTGTCACGCCGTGATTATAATCTCGTGCCTATATTAGATTTATGAAGTTTAAATGCTCGAATATTACTATTATATTTTGCCTTTAGTAGAAAGGATTATTATTATTATTGGTTTCGTATAGATAACGTGTTGTTTAGCCCTCGGTCATCCTTAATCGAGTAGATCTAGGATCAAAGCTGTAACCACCTCTCCCTTTTATATATATGTATACATATAAGGGATAACGACATTCTTTAACATTATCCGATGTGACCTTCTTTATTTAAAATGCTATGGTGTGATTTAAGAGAAATTTCGCTGCTATCACTAGCGAGTCAAATTACTGCGCAGAGGTTCCACCATTGGTTCCTTTATAAAATGACAATTTTCTAACTGCGCCGATTAAAATATTTAAAGTTTCAAGCCTTTTATTTATTTTATAAAAGTTATTTCCAATTTTGGTTCGAATTTGTAAACTTTAAAAGAAATGTTATTTAATGTCCAGTTTAAATGAATGCACTCACACACACACACCGGCTCTGCATACACTTGTCAGGCTCTTGTTTTCTGTTTACTAACAACATTCGTATGATGTCTTTGAAATAACATCTAATGCATTGCATGTAAGAATCATTAGTATCACAAGATTAGGAAGCCTCTACTAATAGGAATAACAGCCAAATTTTCTTCATATAACATCTTTAACCTCCTTTAAAAGAGGAAGAAAGGACCCATTAGAAAATTCCTAAAAAGGGTGGGATGGTCACAGTTGGAATGCCTTTGATCATAGTTCTGTTCGATCACGTATGACTTGGGGTTAAATAACGATTGACAGTATTGCTTGATGGATTTTTTATACCCTGTTTAGCCATCACCAGTTACTTCTTAGATTACTATCCACAGCATAGTCCTTACTCGTAAGAGAAGTAACAAGGTAGTATGTACCATGCTTTCATTAATTATCTTAAATGCAACTGTTGCTGTGAGCAGATGTGGACAGCCTTCATGAAATTGGAAACTTGTTGCCATACATGCAAGGTTGTTCTTGGAAACAAGTGAGTGTTGGAGACAAAAAGGGCATCTGGCCATTGGTTAAGTATAGCTACATATCTATCTTAGGGCCTCTCCCTCTCGATTTTCTGTTGGGGTTTTCTCTTTTAACCTTTTTTAAATGCTCAATAATTACTCCACGCAACTACAGGGTTTTAATATTAAAATGAGCATGGTTTGTTGTAGAGCCAGTTCCACTGTCTTGTTCTTCAAACTTGTATTGGTCTGGTACAACAAGTGTCATGGGTCCAGTAGTTATCAGGATGTAGATGGAGCTACTTTCTCTTCAATGTGCAGCTAAAGAACTGAAGGGCCTCATCTGCCCAGAGTCTGTTGGAGTGTCTGTAAGTGACCTTCTTCCAGAGACAATTCGATGACATGCTAATTAACCCATACCTACTGATAGCTGCTACTACTCCTCCAGGTCAGGTGGTTCCACACTCCTTAAAATTTTTAAATGTCTGGACAGGGCCCCACTACTACATGCTGTTCAAATCATACCCAGGGCATGAAGATGTTGTGGAATCTGTCTATTGCTATAATGATACTTCTGGTTGCAGCGTAATTTATTGTTGGCTAATGCGCTAAGATAATATTGACTTCATTAATTATGTTCTGAATGTTAACACAGTTGTTTTTATATTTTTATATTATAGTTATTATAATTTTGATGTCTGAATATTTTAGTTTATCTCCATCACAAGCAGTTGCACTGATGAACACAAACCTGCTGAAAACATTCATTTTTATATTTATATTTATATTTATATTCTTTCAGGAAATGAAAACAACATTATCATACCTATTTTTCCTCATCAGTCTATTGACTGCACTTCTTCATTGCATTACATGCAGTCAGTATGATTCCAGTATAGAAGACAATGAATTTGCTGAGTTTGAAGAATTTGATGAAGGTCAGTTGTAAAAACAATTTGATGTTAAATTATCAATGTATATTTTCTTATCTTTTTTTTTTGTCCATTCAATATTTTATTTTAAAAAACAATGCTTATTGCATAAATAAGTTATAATGTTTATCGTATAAATAGATTATATAAATAACCTAGTATGAAATATATATCTATAAGAACTATGACATATTTTTATATATAAAAATATTTATGTCAAAAGGATTTAGAAACTTTGAGAGATGTGAGATAATTCGTTTTTAACAGTGGAATTCTAAGTAGATAAAGTTACAAATAATAGAATGTAAATTAGTTCGTTCTCTCTGTGCCATGAGGCACATAAGGCTACAACATAATTTCTTCAACCATCTCTGTTTTCTACTCTGTTTGGTTTCCAGCTTCTACACTCTTCTCATCTCCTTTCATTGTTAATGGCCCTTTGCCATGTGGTTTTAAGGTGCACTGCTGCTCTTTTCCCCTCAGGCTGTCACTTTAGTGCCACCATACAATTGCTTTCTTGATCTTGTCTGAGGATGTGTCTCTGATTCACTTTCAGCATCTGTCTTTATTTCATCACTGATCTTGATGATGCCAATGTAACAAAGCCTGAGGGAAGCATGTAAATTTTGAGTTAAAAAAACTCTTTTGGATAGAAGCTGAAGGCTGCTTGTGAGAATCGAACTAACACATCTTTTGTAAACATGACAGACGTTCTACCATTGGACAAAAGCAATCATTTGAAATTCTCAATCCATTTTAGAAACTTTGTTCTCACCAACGATAATTGTTTACTGTTTATATCTTATGGGTTTAGAAAATTCAAGAGACAAATTCTTTATTTTGAAAGGTGGAACTTGGATTAGATAAAGCTTTAAACAATAGCATGTAAATATTGGGTTAAAAATCAACTAAAAAGTCAACTTTTTGTATCCAAAAGCCTTTTTCTGCTTAACATTTTCAAACTATTATTCATAGCTTTATCTAATTCATATTACACTGTTCAAAACAAATTATAAACTTATATTTATATTGTATTATGGTAAGATGTAATAAAAGCAAACACATGTATCTATAAATATCCAAAAACATTGTTTTGGTTTAATTTAAATAAATATGTTTATTAAGTACATTTGGTATTAACTTCACGCTTTGATTTTGTGTCAGTTGCATCTGTTTCAATCCTTAGATTTCTCTTTGCTGCAACAATAACTTGATATCAAATAACTTGATATCTCATCTTAAACCCTTACATATTCATAGAGCTGGTCTTAATTGTCGTTATACTTAGCGTTAAACTCTCTTCCCATTCACTTCTCTGAGTTGGGCATCACATTACCATCAACATCATTCAATGTCCTTTGATGGAGATGATGATGCGATGCCCAACTTTTGCAATATTGTTTTCTCTGAGGTTGATTTGGTAAGCTGTCAAGATGTTACATGGAAACATCCACTCAGTTTGACACCTCACTCTAGACTTTCGTAGTCTCTTTATGTGGTTTGACAACCTTGCTTATTGATTCTAGTGTCAATTCTGACATTCAATAAGATCTCTCTTTGACTTTATTCAATGTTGTTTCAAGTGAGAATTTTGGAGAAAGTCTTAATGCTAGTAACTCAAACATGAGATATGTATACAGATAGGGAAAAGAGTAACATTTTCTGTAGGGTCCCTACTCTGTGACTATTCCAGAGTATGAACTCTTGATACTCCAATTCTTAACCTTACAGACACTGTTTATCTTGAAATTAATTATAGTATTGTAATAATTATTTGTTATAATAACCATACCTGTTATAGTCAAATTTTAATTTTACTAAGATAGGTTTGAAAAATGTTTTGTATACTTCTTAGTAGTGGGAACTTTTCCCCTTTTGTCTTGCAAGACACATGGCATCTTCACTAGTACTGGTGGCATGAAAAAAGCACACAGTACTTGCTGTAATGTAATTGGTATTAGGAAGGGCATCCTGCTCTGCTGTAGATTGTATGCCAAAGATGACAATGGAGTTTTATGCACACCTGCATCTTGCTGGTTCCCAGCCAGATCATCCAACCCAAGCTAACATAGAAAGCAGATGTTAAATGATGATGATATATATATATATATATATATATATATATATGATAGAATCAAAGATGGACTGTGAATTTCCTGTCTATGCTAAATCAGTATGAACTTTCACTCCCCAGATTCTCTTAGTTTTCTGCTAAATTTGTATATCTTTGTATTCTCTTCAGTATAAATGTTATTTGACTTGATGCCTTGCAACTGCCTGTCCCTCTTTTATTCTATTATAGTTATATTAGCTCAACCTGTACATTGCTTATAGACCACCCTTATTTCTATAAGTTCTTTTATCCCTTCATTCAATGCTGGATCTTAGATACTTGGTCTCAGCATTTATTATATGTACCTATTGTATGTCATGTTGGTACATTTTCTTACCTATTGCTTATGTAGAATAATGAGATCAAACCAAATAGTGATGTCTTGAAAGCATTTAATATGTATATTTCAGATCATTATGTAATAGATAACAGGAAATTATGAAAGACCTTCTTCAGTTGATACATTTCAAAATATTATACTTTATACAACTGAGAAGGCATTGTCTGTGCCTTAACGGGATTTCCTTGGAAAGTGGGAAAGTTGAGATAAGATACCCTCAAACCAGTGACTGGGCCCAAGTGCATAATAGACTCTGATCACACACATGCATACACATATGTAAAAATAGAATGCACACACACACACACATATACATATGAGTATATATAATGTGTGTATATACGACTTTGCCAGTACAAACTCGCCTGTCCCAACTCCATTTATGTGAACAGTCTAACAAGGATTTGAAGTAGTTTGTTCCATTTGATTTGAGTAAAAAAATTCTGGTAATGTGCATTGCTTCTAAGCATAACATAATCAACATTTAGCATTTGTTTTCCATGCTGGCATGGGTTAGATGCATGGACCACTGAAATTTACAAGTTTTTTTCATTCTCTCTCTGTTTATTTTGTCCTATTCCTTTCTGTTGAAAAGCGTAGACTTGAAATGTAAAAGACTTTTTCATTTTTCCTGAGCGTCAAACTAATATATTTACTTGTGGTTCATACATCTGTCTTCATGTTTTGTTTGTCTATAAATTTCAACTAATATATATATATATATATATATATATATACACACACACATATATATATATATATATATATATATACACACACACATATATATATATATATAACTATTTGACTTTTGAGTTGTTATTAATTATGAGCTCTGTGTCTCTTTACAGATGATCCGGTTGATTCGAATTCTAACTACAATCAACAAGAAACATATTTAGGAAGTGAGTCAAAACCGTCTTCAGAAGAGCAACAGCAGCAGCAACAAAAATGGTCCCAATATCCTGATAATACTGCTGAAGATGACGATGCTACTGTGGAGGTATTATGTGTTCTAGACAAATATTTCCAGTCTCTCTCTCTCTGTATGTATATATATATATATATATCATCATTTAACATCCGCCTTCCATGCTAGCATGGGTTG
>NC_068981.1:182280486-182307464 GCF_001194135.2 Octopus bimaculoides | reverse complement strand
ATATATCATCATTTAACATCCGCCTTCCATGCTAGCATGGGTTGGATGATTTGACTGAGGACTGGTGAACCAGATGGCTACACCAGGCTAAGCTTAAAATCCAAGGTGTGTCCTCTTGAAGCACATCTGCTTATCCTACTATTCTAAATCCATAAGTAGATGTTATATTTGTGTGAGATATGCATAAGAGTTGAAAATACTGGAATATATTGTTGCAGAGTAGCTTATTTGTGTGTTATAATGTATGCGCACTAACATAGCAGTGGAGCATGTTCATTTCATTTTTAGGTTTTTGTGCATTTTCCCAAGAAGTAAAGTTGTCATCTTTCTTATTTCTTTACTGCCCACAAGGGACTACACACAGAGGGGACAAACAAGGACAGACAAATGGATTAAGTCGATTATATCGACTCCAGTGTATAACTGGTATTTATTTAATCGACCCCCAAAAGGATGAAAGGCAAAGTCGACCTTGGCGGAATTTGAACTCAGAACGTAGTGGCTGACGAAATACCGCTAAGCATTTCGCCCAGCATGCTAACGTTTCTGCTAGCTTGCCGCCTTCTCATCTTTCTTGCTCAATAAATGTTTGTCTTTGCTAATTTATTTTAAGCTTTCTTTTTACGTTTGGAATTTTTTCTTTAATTCTTTAGCAAATTCAGCTATAAGAAGATCTAGGTCTTCTGTATACCTATCTAAGAAGGGAGTAACTTCAATCAAGAACTGATATAAAGTCAAGGAGACTCTTTGGTCCTCTTTATATAGATATTCTCTCTTGTGCTGATGGCAAGATAAAGTGCAACCAATCAGCATGCGTTAGATGTACACAACGAAAAGTTGGTTGGCTTTCTTTGTTGCTCAGTGCAAGATAGCACAGATCATGACAACCTGTCCAACCCATACCAGCATGGAAAAACAGCTGCTAAAAAATGAGGATGGTATAGATTATCAAATGCAGATCATTTAATTTCGCTGTCATTGTCATTTAATGTCTGTTTTCCATGCCGGCATGGGTTGGACGGTTTGACTGGATCTGGCAAGCCAACCACTTTACAGAGTGTAGTGGGTGCTTTAAATGTGGTTCCGGCATGGGTGCTCTTAAAGTGGGGCTGGAATTGGTGTTCTTTACAAGGCGCCAGCACAAGTGCTCTTTACATAGTGCTGGCACAGGTGCTTTTTACATGGCACCAGTATCCACAGGGTTTCCAAAAAAAAAAAAACCACCCTTATGGTTATATTAACAAATTTTTTGAGTTTGTAAATATTCAGTTTCTAGTCAGGTATATGATATATGTTGATGTGACCTGGGCTTTTTCATGATTTTTTTTCTCCATTCTTTTCAGACGGAAGATGATGAGAATGATTATTTGAATGATGATGAAGAATTTGAAGGATTTGATGATAAGGAACGTAATTTTGGCAAAGGCAAATCACATGAAGCATCTCCTGGACTCACTATTCCAAATGTAAATATACATATATTTCTTTTACTTGTTTCAGTCATTAGACTGTGGCCATGCTGGGGCACCACATTCGAGAGCTTTAGTTGAACAAATCAGCCTCAGTACTTACTTTAAGTCTGTTATTTATTTGGTATCTTTTTTGCTGAACTGCTAAATTTTGGAGGTGTAAACAAACCAACACCAGTTGTCAAGCAGCGGTGCCGGCGACAACATAGATATGCATCACGGACATATACACATGACAAGCTTCCACAGTTTCCATCTACCTTATTCACTTACAAGACATTGATCAGCTCAGGACTATATTAGACGACACTTGTGCGAGGTGTTGCACAGTGGGTTTGAACCTAAAACTATGTGGTTGTAAAGCAAGCTTCCTAACCACACAGCCATGTTATTAATTCTGCTACAACTACCAGATATTATAATTGCTTGCATGCCATAAATGTTTTGTCAAACAAACAAATCTTAGATCTTGTACAAACTTTTGATTTTGTAGTTTTCTTCCAGTAAGACCATTCATAGTATTTGAAATGTCAAGAATTATTTAGAATAGGCATAGTGGAATTACAAGTCCTAATGAGATTTTTTGAAAGCCGACTATTGTTATAACGATGTTTAATTACTGTGATTTGATATTTTATTTTCAGATACCTTACCATTTACACACCAACTGGGACAGTTTTTATATGGAGATGTTGATGTTGGGTGGGCTTTGTGCATATTTCTTGAACTTTCTGGCTGGAAAATCAAAAAACCACAAATTGGCTCAAGCTTGGCTAAATGGACATAAAGAACTGCTATATTCAAATTTTTACATTGTTGGTAAGTTGGGACCCATTCAACATTATTATTATTATCATCATTGTTTAATGTCCACTTTCCATGCTAGCATGGGTTGGACGATTTGACTGAGGACTGGTGAACCAGATGGCTACACCAGGCTCCAATCTGATTTGGCAGAGTTTCTACAGCTGGATGCCTTTCCTAACGCCAACCACTCCTAGAGTGTAGTGGATGCTTTTATGTGCCGCCGGCACGAAGGCCAGTCAGGCAGTTCTGACAACGGCCACACTCAAAATGGTGTATTTTACATGCCACCTGCACAAGAGCCAGTCCAGCAGCACTGGCAATGATCTTGCTCGAATGTCTTTCCACATGCCACCGGCACAAGTGCCAGGAAGGCGACGCTGGGCTAAGGTGCCATGACGATTTCGCTTTCGCTTGCCCCAACAGGTCTTCGCAAGCCGAGTTTCGTGTCCAATGAAGGAGACGACGTTGGCATGGGTGCCAGTCGTCGAGCGTTACACCATTATGTGGATGGTTGAAGGGAGCTGCGAAGAGCGAGAAAAAAAAAGAGAGAAAGAGAAGTCTTAATGATGTGGGGTAGGGGGAAAGTAATAGTTATGTTGTTAAAAAGTGAGTGGAAGGGAGAAATAGAGAGAAAGAAAGTAGTACAATGTTTGGCAGAGATGTGATGTTGTGTAGTGAAGTTAAAGAAATGCAGATAGAGAGGGGCGGGCAGTTATATTAAAAGTGAGAGATGCTATGCCAGCTGATGCATTACACTGTCGCATGGTTAGTGCAAGTGAGAGGTAAAGAGAGAGAAGTGATGACATGAGAATTACGGGGTTAAAAAGTTTGTTGAAGATAGAGGGAGAGAGAAATATAAAGCGTCTAGGGTAAGGAAATTTTAGACATCATATATTATTGTGACTGACAAGAAAATAACATTTTAATGTTCAGTTTTTTTATATCTTCTATTTGTCAATCTATTTATCTATCTATTCACATTGACAAATACATTGATGGGTGGATGGTGGAAAGAAGGTTTATATTAAATATAATAAAAACTTATAGATTAAAAGATACATTTTTCAATGATAGTGAAATAACTTAGCAAAATAGCTGTGAATGTTATATTTTTAGGTTTAATTTGTTATTTGAACTTTGTATTGTCGGAATCGATCAATACATCGACAGCAGGAAAAGTAGATAGAAACACCTGAAAGAACTGAAATGAAATGAAAATAATCTTGGTTGGCAAACTTATCCTGAGCTTTGTTACTGAAAACTATAATGATGGTAATGGTGGTGATTAGTGAAAAGTGTAGTTTTTTCTTTTTATTGAACTAAATTTTTATATCGCCTATCACTTAATGCATGCATGTAAGTGCAATTATTTATCGTCTGCTCACTTGAAAATTGATATTTGTTTATAAAATATGGATAACAGATGAGGTATGCTAACAAGAGAAAGAATGGGATGGTAGAGGCAATGTTGTAAAGAGAAGCAGAGAGTTGAATCACTAGAACAAGCATGGGAGCAGCAGCATGGAAGGGGAAATATGAATTAAAGAGAATACAGTGAATATTTACAGCAGATAAAATAATGTGCTTAAAATAGAATAGGAAATGAAAATGAGACACTGTCAAAAGATTTGTAAGCATATGGTTGAAAGTTAGAACATTGGTGACATGAATATTCCTTGTAATCATTGTGAAGCTCTGGGATTTATAAATGAATCACCAAACTGCTGGGGGAATGGGAAAGTCATGCTCCTTCAGTTACAGCCTTATCCAGAAGAGCTGAAAAGTTTTTTAAAATGAAAAATAGACTTTCTCATCTTTTCCCTGTTTCATCATCAATATCATTGTTTTATTGTCCATTTTTCCAAGCTTTTTTTCTTTTTTTTTTTCTTTTACAGGGGACGATGGAGCTACCAAAGATGCTCAGTCAGGAATGTTGCTCAAAGAATCAGAGAATGTTTATGTTCTTTGGTGCAGTGGTCGTGTCTATGTTGAGGGAATGCTAGTTGAATTAAAGTTCATCAAACGACAAGATTTAGTTAATACTATCGCTCGAGCTTTGAAACCTTCATCAGATCAAATTGTGAGTAAAACATAAAGTTGTTCAGATTCAGAATGTCCATTACACACGAGAAATTTTATTTAACAAATTCATTTTGTGTTTCTTAAGTCTAAAAGTGTATTTTTTTCCTTCCTGGTGAGTTTAAAAAAAATTTTTTATTTTATTTAATTTTTTTTTTTGATAAGTTGGCCAGAGCCCTTAACTAAATATTTTGGGTTAAAGCTACATGCTGGTCTGTCTTACATTTTGGTTTCAGTTGGGAAGAAAACCCAGTAATTATCTAAGGGAAGAAGAGCATTGTAGTTTGCTTGAAGCATGCTGGTGCCACATGGAATACACTTGTGCCAGTGGTGTGTAAGCATACCCATCCTGGTGGAATGTAAAAAGCACCCAGCACACTTTAAGTGGTTGGCGTTAGGAAGGGTATCCAACTGTGGAAACCATGCCACAACAGACAATTAGAATCTGGGCAGCTCCTGTCAAATTGTCCAACCCATGCCAGCATGGAAAACGGACGTTAAATGATGATGATGATAATAAAAATGGAAACCTTTTACAATGCAAAAAGAAAAATGTTTGATGGAGAAGATAACAAAGGATTGAGTTATCTGGGGGTGTAAGGCTCTGGAGAAGACCTGCCCACCTCTACAAAACTAACTTCTGGAAGCACTATGTCTGTGTGTATATGCACAAATGGGCACCTCATCCAATCTCCTCCAGATATCTCCTCTTACCCATCATCTTTGTCACTGCAACTCCCTCCCCCCTTGAAACCATCCTACTTTTCTTGCTACCTAGAACCATTTCACTTAGCCATTCATCCATTAGTGTTCTCCTCACCCACATGCTTGTGATTCAGCACCCTATCTCCACTAAATTATCAAATTATCTCCCCTCATGCTTTGCACCTGCCTCTCCCTCTCTCACTCTCTCTCCATTCTACATCCCTGCACTTTCCACAACTCATGTATCATTGGTCATCCATCATTCCCTACATCCACTCTTCAATCCTACCCAATCTTTAAAGTTGTTGCCCACCTCCCATCCCTCATCTCTTGCAACCCACCCCCTTTTTCTTAATTCTTCTGGCCTAATGCTCTTCTACTCACCTCATACCTTGAGGAGCCACCTTGACTTGCATCTCCAACTGACCATTCTCACTCTTGAAGATGAGTAATCATGTAGCTCTTTTACAAGAACCTGCTTGCCCCTCCTCCCCTTCTTTCATACTTTAACCCCTCATCTTCTCTCATAAATACCCCATCTCATCCCACTGGGTTTTATAGCTTCGCAAGCTGATCTCACTAGTTCCAATGACACAAAAAAAGCACCCAGTACATGCTGTAAAAGGATTAGTATTAAGTAGGGTATCCCGCTGTAGAAACCATACTAAAGCAGACACTGTAGCATGGTGCAGTTTTTGGATCCATCAGAACCTATAAACCATCCAACTTATGCCAGCATAGAACACAGATGTTAAATAGTAATGATGATATATTTCAGTCACAAAGGCCCATCTTCAGAATTAAACAGTTAAGAAATGTTTGTCTATACAGAACTAGCCATGTTCACCAAAGTCCTTTACAACCTGTGCCTGCGCAACATAAAATGCAGTTGTACCGGCACCACATAAAACACACTCATGCCAGCACCATGTACTTGTGCTGGCACCACATAATAAGCACTTTTGTCAGTGTCATCTAAAAGCACTCTTGCTGGTGCCATATAAAAAGCACCCCAACACACTCTGTAAAGTGGTTGGTGTTAGAAGGGCATCCAGCCATAAAAACCATGCGGAAACAGACAAATGGTGCCAGGACAGCTCTCTGGCTGGCCAGCTCCTGTCAAACCATCCAGCCCATGCCGGCATGGAGAATGGATGTTAAATGATGGTGGTGATGATGATAAAACATTTCTTGACTGTTTACTTCTGATGATGGGAGTTTGTGCTTGAAATACATAAAGGTTATTAAACTTTTTCCTTTTCACATTGTAAGAAGCCCTCCATCTTCACTATTTTACTATCTAAGATTAGTTCAAATGACTTTATCTTATCTAAGTTGGTCTTAGTCTTAATCAAATGAAATCAATATCTTTTTATTGTTGCAATAAATGTTGTATAGTGAAACTGTACACCCCTCCTGGTAAAAGTGATAGTATCCAGCCATTATAAATAGACCAGTAGCTGGTCAACGTAGAAAAGGTCGAGAGTATGGGTATACTGTGTTGATAGCCATGTCTGTTCTGACATAGAAATTATACTGTGATACTGAGTGGACATTATAACGATCCATCCCTTTGACGAAAATAGTACTACTGTACAACTGGGGGTTGTACAGTGCCAGATAGAACCATGTTATTGACGACTTTGGAATATAACGATATGTCAGAGCAACAACCGTTGTGAAAAGACAGATACAACAGTGGCAAAAGACTGCTTTACAACAATAAAGACAATAGTTATTGATACTAAAATAAATTCTCAATGTATCTGTTAATATATTAACTAGTTGCACATATCTTTATTGTTGGTATATTTTTAAAGTTATTTATTACAAAATATCTTTCATTTTAATTTCAAGTTGTTCTAAATCTCACTTAGGTTGTTACAGTAGACATGGAACCAAACACAATGGATAAATTTGTCTGCTGTGTTGCCCAGAAAAAAGTTTGTGCCAAGTTACATCGAGACATGTATGACTTAGTAAGTATTTAACTGTTTATTTTATTTCTATAAAGCACAATTATTATTGGTGGACTCTTATTGTAAACAACAGATGAGGGTTCTGCAACTACTTACTCTTTTACTTGTTTCAGTCATTTTGACTGTGGCCATGCTGGAGCAAAATAATTTTGTTTATAATGGTCAAATATTTGTTCTGTACCTTGGCTCACTCTCTCCATCAAATCAACATTGCCTGTGCAGGTGCATGGTGTGCCACATATCAGATCTTGAAGCGGTTGCAGAGTGACACGAAATGAAGTGTTTTGCTCAAGAATGCAATACACCACCTGTCCAAGAATTGAAACCATGATCTTGAAATTGTAAGTGCAACACTCTAACTACTGGGCCATGCACCTTCACATCAAATGAGAGAATTATCATATAGTAATTTAAAACTGTATAATTAGTAAAACTCTTAATCATGAATGCCCTGACTATATTAGACCTCTTGATGAGAACAAGATTATAAGATTTCAAAAATTAGAAATAAGAGCTTGTCAAAAAAAAATAAAGCAGCAGTAATATTGAGAAGCTGAAATCTGTTGTAGTTTGGCAAAATTAAAAGATATAATAAAATGGTTGTGATTGTATTATCAATAGAGCTTATAGTCAAATACAAAAAAAAAAAAAAAAAGCTGTTATTTATTTATGTTTGAATGTAGAAGATACTTTCTCTAAACTTGGATATTTGCATAATGATAAACATTTTGTGAAGCATGAATGGAATATATCTGGATAGGCTGAAGAAAAGTAAGTGATGTGCTTTCAAGAATTGAATCAGTCTTTGTTGCTTACATTAATTGCATTCTTTATGCTTACATTCTCTTTCTCTCTCTCTCACTCTCTCTAGATGTTTATATTTGTGTGTGTGTGTTTGTCCCCCCACCATCGCTTGACAACTGATATTGGTGTGTTTACATCCCTGTAACTTAGCAGTTTGGCAAAAGAGACCAATACAACAAGTACTAAGCTTACAAAGATTAAGTCCTGGGGTCAATTTGTTCAACTAAAGGCGGAGCTCCAGCATGGCCGCAGTCAAAATGACTGAAACAAGTAAAAGAGTAAAAGAATAACTACAGTGAATTTGGTTTTAGAGGCTGAAATATGTCACACATATTTTCTATAACTTAAAGTTTCTATATATATGTGTGTATATATATATATATATACATATATATATATATATGCGAGTAAAAATAAATACAAAAAAGGTTTTTTTTTTGTATGATTGTGTATAGAGGAATATATTATTTTGCTTAAAAGAGTTCCAACACTGTCTGTTTTTTATGTTTTATTTATATTCCTGCAGAACTAATGTGGGGTATAGAATATGGAATATACAATATATAATATGATATACAATATAAAATAAAATAAAAATGGATGGCACCATGAAATAAAGTATTGAATGTAGATGAAATATTGAGTGTTCAATATAAAGGATCAAATATATAAATATATAAAGGCGACTCGAGTTTCAGGGCTATTTCCCTTCGTCATGGCTGGTATGACAGACTTTATACGTATACATATATATATATATATTTATAAAATTAATATAAACAGGAATTTGCAATGTTTCACCAAAAAGGAGAATTATAATTGTCACTAAATGTGACTAGGGTGTTAGAAACACCTACATTGCTAGAAATAAGAGCTAAAATACTCTAATGCTGTAATCAATGCACATAAATGTAAACATATACATCAACAGGGTCCTTAATCTTCCAAAAAATGCTGAATGACAATTCTTAATACTGACGTCAGTTTTGGCAATTTCTGTTTCCTCCTCTGTTAAGACTGGTTCAAACTTTGGCTCTGTTCGTTCGGACTTGCTTCTCTATTATGTTTTCATCATCCAAATTAATGGATGATTTAGTGATTCATTAATGTGTATACATAAAATTTGTAGTGTTTCACCAAAAATATTTATGTGTGTGTGTGTGTGTAAATGTGTAAGTCTTTGTGGTTACATTTGTGCGTCTCTGAAAGTCACTGAGCTACATACAAGTGGTCATGTTAGTTCCTCTATCAACAAGTCACCTGTTGGTTTGTGCCTTCATCAGATGTGTGAAGTAAGAAGATCCTTACTTGGAAAATAGCTAATCCTAAGCAACAGGATGAGTGTCCAGCTATAAACTGATACCTCAATCATTGGTATTTCTATGCTAGCATGAAAAAAAATGGACAAAATGTGAAAGAATGGCAGCAAAGGATACTACAATAATTAGTTGTGAGATGAAGTTTCAGAAACGATTTCCATTCCACAAAATTTAACTTATTGAATAAATTTGTAATTTATGTGAGTTAGTTGTTTTAGCTTCGAGAAGAAACCTTTTTTGCTGTGTAAGAGGAAAATAATTACTTATTTCTTTCTTTATTCATTTATTTATTACACTTTTATTTTTTTAGAGTCAGTTTTGCACTGAAAAGAAAAATGCTGAAAAATTTGATTTGCCATCAAGTTATCAGATTTTAAGTGAAATTGGAGAAGCCACATCTGCTGTCATAGACAAACGGGTAAAGTTTCCTAAAATTTTTTAATGAATTCTAGCAGAAAGGAAATGTTTTGTCTTTTTTGAAGTTTGTGTGGTTAAGGTGTTTGCTTCCCAACCATGTGATTGGGGGTTCAGTCTCACTGCATGACATTTTGAGAAAGTGTCTGCCACGATATCCCCAGGACAATCATACTGTGTGAGTAGATTTTGAAGATGGAAACTGAAAGAAGCCTATCATATACATGCATGCACACACACACACACACACACACAAAGCCCATCATATGTGTGAGTTTTTGTTTGTTACAACTATCACATGAAGTCAAGACTTCATGTGATAGTTGTAAATGAGTGCTGCTATCGTGCAAGCAGTGTCCCTTGTTCCCAACATCCTGCATAAACATGTCTGGCTATGGGGGAAAGAATACATTGCTCCGAAACAAATGAGTTGGTGGTGAGAAGGGTGTCTGACTGCAGAAAATCTGCCTCAATAATCTCCTTCTGACCAATGCAAGCATGGAAAAGTGGACATGATGAGAATGTCTGCTTGATCAGATCTGATCTTGGGTTCAATAACAACCATAACACACAGGCATTCACACACCATGGATTTTTGCTTCCAGTTAACATCTGGATTTTGATTCACTTCTAAACGCAGGAAATGTTACCTGTTATAAACAGGCTTTCTATTAACCCTTTAGCATTTAAATCAGCCTTATCTGGCCCTAATAGTCTTCCTGTTTGATTCTCGAACCAGCTGGATCTGACCTCTCACACCTACCCTACATTGTCATTTTTAAAATTAAACAGTCACATCATCAAAATGTCAAATGCATTACATTTTGGCAAATTTTGAATGCTAAATTGTTGAAGGAAGAAATCTCTGATCATTTCAGCACATGTCAGCCAGTGACAGTGACAGAAACAGATGCCTCATGACTATTGTATATATTCATACGCATGCACAAAGCCTATTGCAGACAATTGCTTTTATTCAAAATGTGTTAGCAATTATGTCATTGTTACATGGGTCATTATCATAATTTATATAACAAGACTGAATGAACAAAACAATATTATATATCTGTTTACTGATTGTCTTTAGCAAAACATTTTTACCTGTGTTTACTATATAATTTAAGTCTGCATTCTCTTATGTTTACTTATTAATTATAAAGTTTGCTTTTGTTTGTAGGTTTATCACATACTGACAAAATACGAAGGACTTGTAGAATATATACATTTCTCAGACATGTACTCAGGACCCAAAAATCAGGAGTAAGTTAAATGGATCCTTTTTTTCATTGTTTTCAGAAGAGGAAAAATTGTGTGATTGATGGGAAATAGATGAATACACCGAGTTAGAGTATGATGAAGGTGGTGGTAGTGGTGGAAAAGGAGAAAAGATATGGCAAGTGATCGGAGGTGTGCGTGCAGGTTTACTTACATATCAGGTGGATGACTTCTGTACATAGTGGTAGAAAAGGTATTCATAAATGCACTATATAGTTTGTTATACCAGTTGTTAGTTGGAAAACTGATTAAGCAGTATTCATCATCATTGTTTAACGTCCGCTTTCCATGCTAGCATGGGTTGGACGATTTGACTGTGGATTGGTGAACCAGATGGCTGCACCAGGCTCCAATCTGATTTGGTAGAGTTTCTACAGCTGGATGCCCTTCCTAACGCCAACCACTCCGAGAGTGTAGTGGGTGCTTTTACGTGCCACCGGCATGAAGGCCAGTCAGGCAGTACTGGCAACGGCCACACTCAAATGGTGTTTTTTATGTGCCACCTGCACAGGAGCCAGTCCAGCAGCACTGGCAATGACCTCACTCGAATGTCTTTTCATGTGCCACCAGCACAAGTGCCAGTAAGGCGACGCTGGTAACGATCACGCTCAAATGGTGCTATTTACGTGCCACTGGCACGGAAGCCAGACAGCTGCTCTGGCAACGATCATGCTCGAATGGTGCTCTTAGTGCTCCAATAGTTTATATTATACCAGTTGTTAGTTGGAAAACTAATTAAGCAGTATTGATGATCATAATTGTAAGAAAATAATTGATGATATTTCCAAGAATAAACCTGATGGATTTATTGTTTTGTTGTTGCAGTGAATCAGTACCACAGAAGATGCCTGCATCAAGACCAGTGATAATATTTTGTTTCAATGGTATGTTGTTTTATTTGACATAAATTTATGTATTTTTCATTTTTATTTCATGGTACATTTTACTATGTATACTTTAGCAAACAATACCATACAGGCATAGCTGTGTAGTTAAGAAGTTCACTTCACTCCCATGTGGTTTCAGGTTCAGTCCCAGTGTGCAAGTGTCTTTACTGTAGCTCTGGGTCAACCAAAGCCTTGTGAGTGAGTTTGATAAATTGAAACTGAAAAGAAACCCCCTTTTTATCATCATCATTCTAATGTCTACTTTGCCATGCTTGTTTGTGGCAGATGATGGGGGTACATTGAGTAAAGTTTTCTACAATCAAATGCCCCTCCTGATACCAAATCTGAACTGTTTCCAAACAAACTAATAATTTCCCAGTCTATGAAACAACAATCAATCTAGACATGGTCTCATGGAACTGGAAATAAATGGCCTTTTGTTTACAAAAATTGTGCAATATATTGAGAGGTCCAAACATGCTTTCATGGTGAATGGCAAGCAAACTACACTGTCAGTGAGGCCATTGTTTACAACCAGTGAACACATGTGAAAATGAGAGGAAATACAAACTTAGTCACATGCACTGACACATGTATAAGGGGTGTTTTTGTAGTTTATACTTCTGATTTTCTCACAGGGTTTTGTTCAGTTCAGTAGAAGACGCTTTTTCAAGATGCCACAAAGGCAATGTTCTTCTTTTCCCGTCTTCCATAAAAAACATGTCCAGCCATGGAGAAACATTACCTAGTTTAGAAACAAGTGAGGGTTGGCAAGAAGGGTAGTCAGCCATAGAACATCTGCCTCAACAGGCTTCTATGTTGGTTCAGCAATAACTATGCTGTTAACATATGTTGTTACTCTGTTATAAACATATAGTGTAATCAGTTGTTTCTTCTTTTAACCTATTGCAGTACCTGGCCGAGGTCATACAAATACAGCTGACATGGAATCTATGAAACCTCTGATGCAAATGATATTTCACTGTATTGACAAAGTCAGTCGAATGCAACTTAGTAAAGATGTAAGTTTTTGAATATTTCATATGTGTATATATGTATCTATGTATGTATATATATACTAGCTGATGTACCCAGTAATTCCCAGGAAAGCAGGGCTTATCCCTTGGTTCTGTTCTCATAATTGTTTTGCTAATCCAGTAACAACAATACAAAGTATGTAGCCCTTAAAACGGTTTTTGTGCATTTGCAGAGAATACCGAACTGTCTTACACAGGATCTTGTTTTAGGAATTTCCAATAAGTTATGAATGCCCAAATTGTGAAGTCAGTTATATAATAACATGAAATTAATTACCCGATATTAAGAATTCAAATAAAGTAGCCCCAAAAAGGGCTTTAATGCGTTCCCAGAGTATATAGAACATAGGAGGAAATACTAATAAGGTATGCATACTAAAATCGTGAAGCATGTTACGTAATAACAGGCTAATCAGATATGAGATAATAACAATTCAAAGTAAATAACTCTGAAAAGGGCTTCTGTGCATTCCCAGAGAATATTACCCTCAGCAGCACTAGTGTTGGTATATTCGTGAATAAGTCACTAACCGAAATAAGTGGATCTATTGTTTAGGAAAATACTATTTAGTTGTTTAAGGGTTGTACTGGATAAATTGCGAAAATAACTCTAACAGTTCAAATACTAAGAAATAAGCATACTCAATTTGATTTATACCTAAATAATTTAGGAAAATGAATGGGTTATTTCTCTTGGCTTTTAAAATAAAATATATTAGATATATATAAGTATCCCTTCCAGGGACCGTATTATCGATTTTTTTTTTTTCAACAATCTGAGAACCCTATGAGGTTTCCAGACACGAGTTCTACTCCGTGTCAAGTTTCATCAAAATCAATAAAACAATGTCGGAGAAGTTAGCTAACAACTCCACAAACAGAATTTCCCACATATGTAGTATATATATATATATATATATATTGATATTTGTACAGTTTTGTATGTTTGGTTGATTGTTTCTTCTAGGAATTGATTTATATGTGCTGGAATCTTCTGTCCAGTATTTAGATTTTAGCACAGCATATGGAGAGGTTGTGTGTAGGAATGAAGTTTGGTTCTTATACAACAGCAACAAACACAGTATGGTAACAACATGGCATTGGATCTGGCTGGGCTGTAGTTAGGTTTTCTTTGTTGCATTAAAAGATTTCAGTGTAGTTAAACTATAATGAAGCTAATGTAATAACTAGAAAGCCTTGCTGATATTTTTCATGTTGTTGTTTCATAATAATAATGAGGATGCATGTTTAAGATAACATCACAAAACTGCTGCTGTTTCTTGAATATTTCAAACCTTCATTAAGAGATGCCCATCGTCCATTTTGGTTAAATTCTTTTCATGCTTAAATCACCTCAGAAAACACGTGAATATCACAACTTCTCATTTCTTGTCTAAAATTTCAGATTTCTTTGTTCTTCCTTAACTACAGAACATTTTTTTTTTTCATTGATGTTGATTCTTAATGTATTTAATCTTAAACCATGATAACCAATCAGTCTGGCAGAGAATCCTGCTTGAGAGCACAACTTGAACAAATAAAGAGGGTTTTTTTTTTCTTTGTTGTAATCTTGATTTTACACTTTAAAAAATGTAAAAGATGTCAGAAGAAAACAGACAGCAACCACCATATCTTCGTTTAACGTCCGCTTTCCATGCTAGCATGGGTTGGACGATTTGACTGAGGACTGGTGAACCAAATGGCTACACCAGGCTCCAATCTGATCTGGCAGAGCTTTTACAGCTGCATGCCCTTCCTAACGCCAACCACTCCGAGAGTGTAGTGGGTACTTTTATGTGCTACCAGCATGAAGGCCAGTCAGGCGGTACTGGCGACGGCCACGCTCAAAATGGTGTATTTTACGTGCCACCTGCACAGGAGCCAGTCCAGCGGCACTGGTAACGACCTCTGAGAAAAATTTAAACTCTGCTCTTCAAAATTTTATGCATTTAGAAGATTAAATTGAGTAAATCTTACTTTATGAGCAGAAGTAAGATTTTGTCTATATGTCATCTCATGTCAGATGCACCTCTTCCGTTTTATTTTCAATCCAGTTCTCTTAGATACTATCACTAACTTATCAGTAATATACTTTGTAGAATCATAACAAAGCTGTGTTGCTGAGTTTGAGAATAGTTTTTTTATTTGTTGACTCTTATAAACTGAATATTAATTTTCTACATCATTATTGTATTGCAAAGATTGATACTGTCATTATAAATTCTTCCATGTAAATTGAAAAGAAAAAAAATAAAGTTCTTACTATCTGTCTATTTATTGTAAATAGGCTCGTCAAAAGGCTGAAAGGAACCGACAAAAAGCTGAAGAAGCATTTCTAAAAGCTGCCCATGCTCAGCGCCAGGAAGCTGCACAACAGAGAAGAGAAGAGAAACGAAGGGCAGAAAAAGAAAAGATAATGAATGAAGATGATCCTGATAAGACTCGAAAGTGGGAGGTGAGTGTTGGCCCTTGTTCTAAGTAAAGTATAAAGCAAAACAATTGCTCAAACATGATAAACAGCTTCTGGATATCTAATATTTTGAGCCAATGGCGTAAATTTAAAATCAAATCTACTGTGAGGTATTGAAGTTGACAAAAACCCAAATAATCTGATATCACAGTTCCAGATTATTTGGATTTTTGTTGCAATTTTTCTGCTTTTAACATCAAAATTTCTTTTTAGCGTTTAGACTGGCCATATCTGGCTAAATTATTTTACCTGTTCTATGTTCAAACTAGCCAGATCTAGCTTTTCATATCTTCCCTACACTGTCATTCTAAAAATAATCACATTTTTGAAATCATCATCATCATCGTCGTTTAACGTCCGCTTTCCACGCTAGCATGGGTTGGACGATTTGACTGAGGACTGGTGGACCAGATGGCTGCACCAGGCTCCAATCTGATCTGGCAGGGCTTTTACAGCTGCATGCCCTTCCTAACGCCAACCACTCCGAGAGTGTAGTGGGTGCTTTTACATGCCACCGGCACAAGGGCCAGTCACACGGTACTGGCAATGGCCACGCTCAAAAAGGTGTTTTTTACGTGCCACCTGCACGGGAGCCAGTCCAACGGCACTGGCAACGACCTCACTCGAATGTCTTTTCATGTGCCACCAGCACAAGTGCCAGTAAGGCGACGCTGGTAACGATCACGCTCAAATGGTGCTATTTACGTGCCACTAGCACAGAAGTCAGACAGCTGCTCTGGCAATGATCACGCTTGAGCAGTCATGTTCTTATTTATCTCATGCATGCTATTGGTTCTTGTACAACAGCAGCAATTATACTGTGGTGGTGATACAGCTCTGGATCTTGTTTCTGTGTTCCACTGGGTTCTTTTCATTGCATTAAAAGATTTCAGTGTAGTTTAACTATAATGTAATAATGAGAAAGCTTTGCTGCTACTTTTTCTGTTGTCAATTATGAGGATGCATGCTTAAGATAATATCTCAAAACTGCTGCTATTCTTTGAATATTTTAATCCTTCACTAACATCTAGCGACTCTTCTTTTTTTTTTTTAACCTCATATTTGTTTTGTATTATAGGAACGGGAAAATAAAAGAGATCTGAAAAAGAAACAACCAAAAATGAAGGTATGCAGTCTCTTCTTTTTTTCTCGTTTACCTCATCTATCTCTCTTATCTCCTCTTACTTATCAGACACTGCTCTAAGCACTTTGTCCAGTACTTTCCCAAAACTACATCATCATTGTTTAAAGGTCCATATTTTGTGGGGATGGAGTTCAGGGCAAACTTTCTATTGCTGGATGTTCTTTTCACCAACCCTCACTTGTTTCCAAGTAAGGTAGTATTTCCCTATGGTCAGATATGTTTACACAGAATATTGGAAGTGATTGGCATTGCTTATGTCAGTGACACTCATTTACAATTATCATACTGTGTAAAGACAAGGACACACAAACACTTTCCTTCTCTCTCTCTCTCTCTCTCTCTCACTCTCTCTTTCTCTCTCTCTCTCTCTCTCACACACACACACACACACACAGTTTCCATCTACCAAATCCACTCAAAGCTTTGGTTGGCTTGGAGCTAAAATAGAAGATACTAGCCCAAGTAAAAATTATTATTGTATAAAACAGGACACAGTGATTCAAAAGCCCGGTCTTTGTTGATAGAACAAGGCTAATAATAAAAATTACATATTCTATCAAATACCATTTCATTAATTAATTAATGGTTTTTTTTTTTCTTTTACAGAGGATGACACTTTCTTGAAACATTTGAAATCTCATCTGAAAGATGTAAAACGCTATGGACAATTTGTAATTCTTTGAAATTAAGTTTTTTGCATTCACTAAATTATAGCCAACTATTCAGAATGAATTTAAAAATGCCATATGTTCTTATTTTGTTTATTTTTTGACTGAAAAAATTTTCCAAATTCTTATTAAAAAAGAAAAAGAAAACAAGTGAAAAAGAAAGAAACAAAAGCTTGATTTTTACCTAATATTTATCTATTTAATTCCTTAAGAACAACAACAATAACAAAACATTCCCCTACTCCCAGCCAAGCCACTACTCCCAGTTTTGAAATTTTGTATATGTAATACAATAAGAAATGTTTGCCTTTTCTGCATGTTGTGTGTGTTTTTGTTTGTTTTATTTGTTTCGGTCATTTGACTGGCCATGCTGGATCACTGCCTTGAAGGGTTTTTGGTTGAACAAAATGACCAAGACTTTTTTTTTAAGCCTATTGCTTATTCTTTCGGTCTACTTTGCCGAACTGCTCAGTCATGGGGACATAAACACACCAACATCGGTTGTCAAGTGTGATGGGGACAGACACCAAATCCACTCACAAGGTCTTGGTCAGTCTGAAGCTATAGAAGACACTTGCCCAAGGTGCCATGTTTAATAATTTAAATTCTTAGATTGTTTGAAGAAATCTGATAAGTGTCAGACTGTTCCAAAGTCATTGTAGTAAATTTTGAACTGGAGAGAACAAATGTGTGCAAAATATACAAGATATGCTCCTGTGAATTGAAAACTAAAATAATTGCAGAGGTATCTAGCATTTGTTAATCTGGAGAAGACCCTCGACAAGTTACATGCTTTGTAATCTGGGGTTTCTGAGGAAATTAGGATAGATGAATGGTTATGAATGTTGTACAAGCCAAGTACAGATGTGTAGATAGTGATAACTGCAGTGTTGAATTTAACATCTCGATAGGGGTCCACTATGCCTCAATCCTCATTTCCTGTTTTTACAGACCTCCAAGTCATAACAGAAGAGTTTAAGACCTACTGTCCTTAGGAACAGCTTTATGCTGAGGACTACTGTATGGGTTGTAGAACAACATGATGATGGAGGGCATTCATACTCATTTTGGTCTATGAGTGTCTAGTTGTTTGATCAACTAAACAACTGGCAAAGTAGCTGAGTATTCTTAATCCATCAGCATTTAAACTGGCCATATCCAGCCCAAATATTCTACCCGTTTTACATTCAAACTGGTCATATTCAGCTGCTCACTTCAACCCTATTTTCTAAAAATAAAAAAAACAAAATTACAAAGCTATGAGATAATGCATGGTTAATACTAAATTTGAATAAATAACCATCATATTTAAACAGAGTAATCTGAACAGTTAAGGGTTAATGTAATTTTCAGGTAGAATAAGTGTGACAAGGCTGGGACTTTGAATTCCAGTTGATTTGATCAATGGAACAGCTAGCTCGTGAAATTAACAATCATATGGCTGAGCACTCCACAGATACATTATATGTAGTTTCAGGGGAGATTCAGTGTGATACAGAGTGTAACAAGGCTGGCCTTTTGAAATACAAGTACTACTCATTTTTGCCAGTAGAGTGGACTGGAGCAACATGAAATAAAGTGTCTTGCTCAAGGACAATGCATTGTTATGAATTGAACTCACAACCTAACGATCTTGAGCCAAATACACTAAGCCACGTGCCCTTCAGAAGGTAGTTTGAATTACAAAGTACAGGAAATAAATCAGATAGTTTCTATACAGCTTTCAAAGAAGCTCATAAGGTGTGCAGGTTTTGACCAAAGCTGTATTAAATAAAATTTAAGCAGACACCATGTTGTGGGATTGAAAACTGCACAAACATTAGAAGCAGTGAAATCTTATTAAGCTTCCATGTAAAGTAAAATTAGCCTGTTCTGAGGGATGCTTAATGAAGAATGAATAATAAGTGGTCTGTGATAATAGGAAAGAAATATCTTTATTTTTCACTTGTTTCAGACATTAAGACTGCAGTTAGGCTGGGGCACTGTCTTGAATTTTAGTCAAAAAAAATCAACCTTGTTACTTATTCTATTAGTCTCTTTTCTGAACTGCTCAGTGGCAGGGACATAACCACACAAACACCAGTTGTCAAGTTGTGGTAGGGGACAAATATACACCCAGAACCATGCTAATAGCCTAGGAGTGAAATTTAGGATTTGTTGATTTTTCTGTGAATCAATTTCCCAGCTGGTTTACACACTATGGCAACAATGTTTTCATTTTTCTGTCTAACGTCCATTTTTATTTCAGATTCTTCAGTTTTGTGGGTTGCTTTTGAATGAAAATAGCCCATCTAGATATTTATTTTTCCAGAAAATGGAAGGTAATGATATACATTGAGTATATATTTAACAGAAAATAATAATAATATTTATTGATGTAATGAATTATTTAGCCATATGAATGCCAAGGAAGAAATGATCTGATTCTGGGACCTCCAAGACAGTGACAGTTAGGGATTTAAGAAATATTGGCTGCAAGTTACATGGGAAACCTGGACAAACAACCAAAGCCATTTTCACTGCCTCCGGACTTCCTCATGTACTGAAAACCCACCAGAAATCGCATCCTCAGGGCCATGGCTTCCATGCGAGAATCTCTGAAACTGCCTCCTCACTGGAGTTTGAGGCTTCAGTGGGCTCAAATGTACATGACATGAGTTGTGTTCTGTTCACTGACAAAACCAGGGTGACCGTTGATGACCCATGTCTGATTTTTTAAAAAAAAGCTATAAAAACACATGATACAATGAAAATTAATAATGAATAGAAAACAACAACAACAATGATAAAGATTTGTTTTTATTCAAAACAGAAGAGAAATTTTCCTCTTGGAGTCAATTACTCAAAGGATTTTTGGTTTTTGAAGAAAATTGTCTTGCATGTTAGACATTGCACACGTCAATTAGTTTCTATTGAACTTATAGCTAGTGCATGTCAATAAGAATGATGGCAGCAGTGACAGTGATTGAATTTGAAACAATGTGAGGACAAATGAGAGCAAGCAATTGCAATTTTTTAATTTTGTTTCATATGAAGTCACCACTGTCTGAACTGCAGGCTTTTTTTAAGGTCAATGATAGTAACAAATTTTACATAAGATGCATATTTCGGTTGTTTGATAATTTTTTTCTTCTTAATACACAGACATGCTATTCAAATTATTAGATAAGTTTCCCTGTTGTCATAACTAACGACTAATTCAAGGTACCCCAGCCACTGCCAACATAATATACGATTACAAGGGAATTTGACTGATCAAATATATATACTAATATATTTGTCAGTAGAAATTGAACTATTCAACAAGCACGCATCTATTATTAAGGGAGGAGGGACAGCTGGTATATAGCCATTTGGTCAACATTGATAATGTAGTGGGCAGCTTTGACACACATTAAGTAAACTCCTACACTTTAGTACAGATACACACATACAGGCATATATGCATCCATACACATTGTGTAAGGAATAAATACGACAGTAACAACTTAAATTATTTCAATTATTCAATCTTTCGAAAAATATTATTGCTATTACTGGTAAATGTGGAATTTGTGAATGAAAGACGTTTTGTTGTATTTTTTTAATACTAGATAGATTTTTTTTTTAACATTGAGGGTGGTTGGGTAGGAGTTGGGGGCTTGTAGGGATTTAAAGACGCAGATCAGTTACACTTGGTTTCCTTAACATACAAATACAAGCTATGCATGCATGCATATATACATAAACACATATATGCATGTGTGTGTGTGTATATATATATAAACACACACATATATACACTCATATATGGATACATCCATGCACACATAAAACAAAAGCTCTTGAAAGTATATTCAAAGAAAGAACAAGAGGAATAGGAAGCAAACATGAGGAAAATCTAAAAACAATTTACAAAGCTGAAGAACCACTATTATTATTATTATTTTTTTTTTTATAAACAACCGTGGAATTGTGATTTCATAACCAGAAAGATATACAATTTATATTTACAGGAAAAGCAAGTTTTTTGTCTTTTTGGATGATGATTTCTATTAAAAGTTTCAATGAAAGCATCAAAAGTGCTCCCACTGGATATATTTGGATTCGTGTCAGAACGTATAATAAATCTCTAAAAAGTATTTTAAAATATGCATTTTCATAGTTTCTTTTTTGGAAAAGGAAACAAAACAAGGACTAATCGTCCCTCGACATAAGATGAAGAACAAAAGGAAATGAGAAATAAATTGCTAGAATAAAATGGTGTAGATAAGTTTTCATCAACTGCTTCAGTACTATCAAATCATGAGATACATTTTAAATAATGGTTTCATGTGAAGCACACATTTCCAGTTCAGTTAGTTGCAAAGTAATATCCTTGTCTTTGTAGGCACAATGAAATGCATGCCCCTGTGTGTGTGTATGTATGTATGTATATATACACACATGCACATGATTTTGTATATGTGAAGTATCTCATGAGGCAAGAAGCAATAAAAGCTGGATGGAAGTGCAGAACAAGTGGGGAGGAAAAGATCTAAGATTTTTATGGAAACATTCTCACTAACAAATAAACAAAATCCATTAGCTGAGCACCTTACCTTTCTTCACCATTTCAGTTCAAATACATTATTTAAATGCACATACCAAATGGAATATTCCATCTTCATAATTCAAGCTGTTGCCTCACTCACTTAGGATTAAAAAAAAAAAAGTGATGTTACCCCACCCCACGCCTCCTGTCCACAAATGACAGTTTCAGTTCATCAAAATATGTTTTTCTTTAAAGGAAATCTTTAGAAGTTGTATTACATCACTGTTTGGTGCTGAACACCCGAGTAGAGCTAGGGTTACAACAAAATGAATATATAAAGGTTGATACATGTTAAAAATGTAGAAATAACTGTACATGAGCATGTTGTTTGAATAATAATGGAAACCTGAAGGTAATGTCTTTCAAGGACCACAAGGCATCACCCAGAAATGGTGCTTAGCAAGTTTAAGCAAGTAAATGAGAAAGAAAAATATACTCTTTTTAAATAGAGTACTAGACTGCATTCTATGATAATTAGTTTTCCTTAGGAGTTTTTGTACTTCTTCTCAATAGTGGGATGTAGAATTAAGTGTCCTGTTTACCCAGAGACACACTAAAACCTCTGCAGTAGTTTTGAACTCACAACCCATGAGTTGGCAGTCTTTAATATCTTATACACCCAGTCATTTCATGTCTGTGTTCACAAAAGACAGTATAGTATTACTATCGACAATGAACCAAAGATGATAAAAATAATCAACATGTTACAAATTTCTTCTCAAAAGGGAAGAAGATATAAATGGAAATGGATTCCAGTTCCATTATGTAATTTCAAAGAGAAAAGAGTAACTACCCTCTAGAGTTTGTACATGTGTAAAGAAAGAAAATAGAAATTGTACTAGGAATTTTTTAAAAGATTGTTTTACATAACCATTTCAAAATTTTCAAAAGTCACTTTGAAAAACCATAAAAGTGTGATAATGGTTAAGCTAATGTAAATAAATATTTTAAAAGATACCAAGTGCACTTTCAATTTCATTTCTTTATATTGCTACTTACGTGGGGTAAAAGAGCTTATGTTCCTCTGTGCATGTGTGTGTGTGGATAGATGTATGTAAGTGTGTTTATATATATATATATATATATATATATATATATATACACACACACATATTTACATACATACATATACACGCACACACACACACTCATATATTCCTTGCAACACAATTCATTTATATAATTTTTTTGTACAATTAGTAAGTATTCTTTATACTATTTTTTTGTCAGAAATTATTAAATGCTATTTACTCCACATGAAAAGAAAAAAAAATAACACACATTTCCAGAACAAACATCTGGTGGTGCTGTTTTTTTGAAGTCGACATTGTTATAGAATCTATTCCATTTTTATGAATGTATGCAGATAGATAGAGAGATAAAGTAGAATAGCAGCTTATGTTCTGTCATGTAGGATGAAACCCATTACACCGTAGCAAATTTCCATTAGAAGAACATGGTTAGAAATTATGATTGGAAAATTAAAAAGAAGGGAATAGGGAAGGGGAAGGTAACAAAAAGAATAAAAGAAATGGTTTTAGGCGTAAACTAGGAAGTAAGAAAGAGTGGCGGAGACATGCATAGAAACGCGCAAACACACACATGCACATACATACACACACACACACATATACATACACATAGAACCTCGTATGTAGAATTTTCTCAAACAAAATCCAACATATGCTATCAACAGTATAAAGTAGATTGATGCTGGAGTCTTGGAATCCTCAGCAGTAGCACCGTCCATCCATCCATCTGTGATATCATAAGGAAGAGAATGGAGAAACTGGAGCAGAATGGAGATGCTTTGGAGCTGAGATATTGCATGTTGTAAAAGAGGCCATGGCAGTATTCATCGCACCGCAGAAATTGGAGGGGGAGGGGGAGGTGGTGGAGCCCGGCGACTTCCAGCTGGAAAAAAAAAAAGGACTTTAGTCAGATTTATACATAAATATTTGGTAAATATTTGGAAACAATGTTTTGGGTACCAGTTAACTGTTGGGGTTGATGTATGCAATTTACCCACCCTCTAAAAAATTGCTAGTCTTGTGTCAAAATGAAAAACAATTATCATTGATTAAGGCAGTGAGCTGGCAAAATGGTTATCAGCATTTCATCCATTTTTGCATTCTGTCAAGGTGGACTTTGCAACATATTAAGTCAAAAAGCTAAAGACTTAGATAGAAAGATTTAGAACAGAAAAACTTCTTGTCCAATATGGAGTTCTGGTCAGCGGTGTGACTGTGGTAAGAAGCTTGCTTCTCAACCACAAGGCTCCAGGTTCAGTCCCACTGCATAGCACCTTGGGCAAGTGTCTTCTAGAATAGTCTTGGGCTGACCAAAACCTTGTGAGCAGATTTTGAAGACAGAAACTGAAAGAAGCCTGTTGTATACGTATGTATATACTTATGTGAGTGTCTTTGTGTTTGACACCCCGCCACTGTCATTACTTGACAACCGGTGTTGGTGTGTTTATGTCCCTGTAACTTAGCAGTTTGGCAAAGGGGCTTGATAGAATAAGTACTGGGCTTATAAAGAATAAGTCCAGGAGTCAATTTCTTTTGACTAAAAGGCAGTGCTCTAGCATGGCCCCAGTCAAATGACTGAAATGAGTAAAAGAATATAAATTCTACACATGCAATTGTTAATCCAGACACATTTTTTTTTCCTCTCCTCATTCCTTTCTGTGGATGAGCATAGGCTTGAAACATCAAAAATGTCTTCCAGATTTCCTGAGAGGGAAACTTATAAACCTTGTCTGTTGTTCCCTCACCAGTCTCCATCTTTCGTTTTTTGGTCTTTTTTGAACTAAAATTTATGCAGCAGCTTTTAATTGTTGTCTTTAGGGTAATCCAAAGTGTAGGAAATTTTTCAAGACTACAAGCAGAACCATTTTTTTCAAGCTGAAAACATGCCCCGTAGTGTTTAACCAAGACAAACGAAAAATGCTGACAACATATAAAGACTATGCTGTTAAAAAACTCCAGCTGTGTGGCCAGCACCTAGATAATGTCCATCATCATTAAACGTCCGCCTTCCATGCTGGCATGGATTGGACGGTTTGATTGAAGGCTGGCAAGCCAGATGGCTACACCAGGCTCCAATCTGATCTGGCGAGGTTTCTACAGCTGGATGCCCTTCCTAACGCCAGCTACTCCATGAGTGTAGTGGGTGCTTTTTATGTGCCACCTGCATCGGAGCCAGTCAAGCAGCACTGGTAACGACCATGTTTGAATGGTGCTTTTTATGTGCCACCAGCACGGGTGCCAGTCAAGTGGTACTGGCATTGGCCAGTACGACAAAAATTGAAAATAAATCTAGGTGTTTTTTTTTTTCCAAATGAAATGGATGACTCTACATCAACAAGTCAGAATGAGATAACTGGGTCCAGCTGTTTGGACACAGACAAGTAGGCATGGCTGACTGGATATCTGACCGGTGTTGGAGACAGTAGTTTTTGGTGCTAGAAGCAAACACACGCAAGCACGCACACACACACACAAACGCGCGCACACACACACACAAAGAATGTGTATTAGTTGACTTACCAGCATTTCTTGAATTCCGACTAGGGTATGTTTTTGCACACCCACTAAAAGGCTCAGGAGGTGGGAATTCAAATACATCATGGAAATGGCCACGTTTTGTAATATCTAGAAGAGAAAAAAAGACAAATATGTAAAAAATAGTTAATCGTCATCATCATAAACAACACCTGGATATTAATGTCTCAACTCCTAGGACTCATAGGACCTGGTGGTCATGGCATTTAAATGATCAAGATCACAACATGCCACCTGTAAGGGATGCCAGTCCTTCACAGGGTTACTCCTTTACAGCTGAGTGGACTGGAGCAATGACAAACAAAGTATTTTACTCAAGAGCACAATGCACCATCAAGTCTGAGAATTGAAACCACAATCTCATGATTATGGACGCAATGTCCTAACCACTACGTTATGCACCTCCACATATTTAAAACAATAAAGGAAAAGAGTCAGCATAAAATTAATTCTATGTGTTCTTATTTCTTTATTGCCTACAAGGGGCTAAACACAGAGGGGACAAACAAGGACAGACAAAGGGATTAAGTCAATTACATTGACCCCAGTGTGTAACTGGTACTTATTTAATCGACCCCGAAAGAGTGAAATGCAAAGTTGACCTTGGCAGAATTGAACTCAGAATGTAACGATAGGCAAAATACTGCTAAGCATTTCGTCCGGCGTAAAAGAGAAAAAAATATTAAATGAAAATATTTCAATAATGACAAGATAACTGAAAGGATACACACACAAAAAAGACAAAATTCTATAGAATAAACAGAAGAACCATTCCATGGCCAATACTCTTAAGACTCAACAAAGAGGAAAGTAAGCAAGGGAAAATTATGTTACTTCAAAATGCAAAAACAAGATTTGATTTTAGCTGCATGGTGGAGGGAACCTGTGGAAGAGGTAGACTCAGGAAGACATGGGACGAGGTGGTGAAACATAATCTTTGAATGTTGGGCCTCACAGAGGCAATGACAAGTGACCAAGACCTTTGGTGATATGCTGTGCTCCAGGAGACCCATCAAGTCAAGTGAAATTGTAGTCAAAGCCAAGGCCAGTGTTGCCTAACTGGCACGTTAAAAACACTGTCCAAACGTTGGGCCTTATGGAGGTAGTGACAAGTGATCGCGGTCTTTGGCGATATACCGTGCTTGAGTAGATCTGTCAAGCCAAGTGAAATCGTAGTCATGGCCAATGTCGGTGTTGTGTAACTGGTACCTGTGCCAGTGGCATGTAAAAAGTATCCACTACACTCATAGGGTGGTTGGCATTAGGAAGGGCAACCAGCCGTAGAAACCATGCCGGCATGGAAAACGGATGTTAAATGAAGATGATGATGATCAATGCCTGGTAACTTCAATGATTGGTATCACCGTTGGGTCTATTTGGGGTAACCCCACTTCTCTCCATAAATTATCCTCATTCAACAACTTCTCAGTAGCACTTCCAAGTCTTTTTGTTTTCAGTATGAGCAAGGGCCAATGTGCCATTACCGTTCCAAATATACTTTTCCCCAACAATGTCTCAATTCTCTTTAGCACATTGCCTTGCAATCTGGAATACTTCATGTCACAGATATGTGAAAATCTCATATTTTTCAGCTGGATTAAAAATCATGGTTAATCCCATTTGAAATTTAAGTCCAAACTAAAAATCTATCTTTCTACCACCCACTAAAGAATGAAACAATGGTATACAATGAAGTTTAATGTTTCTTGTAACATTACACCTAAATATAAAAGAAATTATGAAAAAAAAACAAACATTATGTTTCATTACTTGGCCAAGGTT
>NC_068981.1:182278624-182280404 GCF_001194135.2 Octopus bimaculoides | reverse complement strand
GGGAAATATAGTCGACTCCCCCCCATTTGCTGGCCTTGAGACAAAATTTGAAACTATAATTATTATTACCGTCAGAATCGTTAGCACATCAGACCAAAAAATGCTTAGCAACATTTCTTCTGGCTGTTATGGTAGGTTCAAATCCTGCTGAGGTCAACTTTAATCCTTTTGAGGGCAACAAAATAAATACCAGTTGAGCACTGAGGTTAATATAATCAACTAGCCTTGTGAAAGGATTATTAATATTTGTTATTATTATTAGGGCAGTGTGCTGGCAGAATTGTTAGAACACTGGGTGAAATGCTTAGTGGT
Source organism: Octopus bimaculoides (assembly GCF_001194135.2). NCBI lineage: Eukaryota > Metazoa > Mollusca > Cephalopoda > Octopoda > Octopodidae > Octopus > Octopus bimaculoides. The sequence continues at coordinate 182,280,092 of NC_068981.1, read as the reverse complement.
ATTTCGTCTGCTGTTATATTCCGAGTTCAAATTCCGCAAAGGTCAACTTTGCCTTTCATTCTTTCGAGGGGTTCAATAAAATAAGTACCAGTTTAACATTGGGGTCGATGTAACTGACTCATCCCCAACTCCCGCAAAATTGCTGCCCTTGTGGCAAAAATTTGAAATAAAAATAATAATAATCGTTATTATTCTTATTATTATTAATAAGGTGGTAAGCTGGCAGAGTTGTAAGCGTGCTGGAGGAAATGTTTAGCGGTAGTTTGCCTGTCGCTATGTTCTGAGTTCAAATTCTGCCAAGGTTGACTCTGTCTTTCATCCTTTCAGAGTCGATAAATTAAGTACCAATGAAACACTGGGGTCGATGTAATTGACTAGTCCCCTCCCCACAAATTTGAGGTATTGTGCTTCCAGTAGAAAAGATTATTATTAATATCATTATTATTGATTTGACTCAGGTTTGGTCATATTCCTGGCAGGGTTTATATGGGTAGCAGGTTTACTACCTGTAACCTTAGGTATCCACTAGTTTTCAATAATCTTTCAAGTGATTATTATTATCATTATTATTATTATTATTATTATTATTATTCAGTAGTCTTATTTTTATCACCTCCTTTCACTGCACTACCGAGCGCAGCTCTGTGTGCCTTGGGTATGTGCTGTGGTTTGCTGTGGTGCTCTCATCGTTACTGTATTGAAAGTGTTTTATGTAGGATGTGTGTGGTGCCTAGTCATGCTATTTTCTGTATGTTATATATACTTATTAGTCCTGGTGTTTTTGTTATGTATTTGCCTGAATGTTTTTGTATCATACCTAAGGCACCTACTATGATAGGAATCGTTTCTGTTTTTAGACTCCACATTCGAGTTACCTCTACTTCCAGGTCTTTGTATTTTGAAATTTTCTCCATTTCTTTTAGAGAAATGTTCTCATCTGTTGGTATTGATACATCGATTAGAAAGCATTTTTTTTTCTTGATGATCTCTGACAACTATATCCAGCCTATTGGCCTTAATTTCTCTATCTGTATGTATTGGCATATCTCCATAGTATGATTGCTTTCTCATATTATTATTATTATTATTATTACTATTATTATTATTATTGTTATTTAGGCAAGCTAGTAGAACTGTAAGCATATTAAGTGAAACGTTTAGAGGCATTTTATCTGTCCTCATTTTCTGAGTTCAAATTCTGCTGGGGTTGACTTTGCCTTTCATCCTTTTGGGGTTCTTTAAATAAGTACCAGTTACGCACTGGAGCTGATGTAATCGACTTAATCCCTTCCCCCAAATTTGAGGCTTTGTGCTTCCAGTAGAAAGGATTATTATTATTATTATTATATTTTGTGATACTTTCAATTTAACTAATTGAAATTTTATCAGAAAGTGTGCAGAGATAGGAAACCCAATCAAATTAATTTAAACCATAAAGAAGTAAAAATGAAAATGCTGTGAGAGAGAG
>NC_068981.1:182259600-182278402 GCF_001194135.2 Octopus bimaculoides | reverse complement strand
GAGAGAGAGAGAGAGAGAGAGAGAGAGAGAGAGAGAGAGAGAGAGAGAGAGAGATGTGTAATGAATTCATTCATTTTCTCTCATTAATTTTATTCCATTAAATACATTTTCCATATTTTCTGTATTAAACAGAAAAATATTGTAGAAGTTATTGAATGGAATAAAACAGAAGTAAGACGATGAACAGTGTTTACTACCCCCCAACTCCACTCTCTCTCTCCCAGTTTCTCTGACCAGAACCATGTATTTACATTTCTGTGGCTTAAATTCCTTTCATTCAGTGTGCCATCACTGCACACATTTGGTGACAAATGTCAGATAAATAGAAAATGTTTATCGTCAATCCAGAATGTCATTCATTATGATAGCATGGAAGTGTCATTTTCTCGCTGCATAATTATTCCTGATTAGCTTTTCGATGTTTCCTACATTGAATGAATTAACACTATTTTTCCATGTGAACGATATCCTTTGGGCCGTTTCTTCTCTGAAACATAATCTATGATTACAGCTTGGCTAAATCTACCAATGATGATGATAATGGTTTTTTTTCTACTATAGGCACAAGGCCTGAAATTTCATGGAGAGGGGCTAGTCGATTACATCAATCCCAGTGATCAACTGGTGCTTATTTTACTAACCCTTAAACATTGAAAGGGTAAGTCAACCTCAGCAGCATTTGAAGTCAGAACATGAAGACAGATGAAATACCATTAAACATTTTTTGCAGCACGCTAACAACACAACCTTCTTAATAATAATAATAATAATAATAATGATAATCTTTTCTACTGGAGGCACAAGGCCTCAAATTTTGGGGAAGGGATGAAGTGAATTACATCAACCCCAGTGCATAACTGGTACTTATTTTATTGACCCCGAAAGGATGAAAATTAAAGTCAACCTTGGCGGAATTTGAACTCAATGTAGCAATGGGCAAAATACTGCTAAGCATGTCGTCCAGAGCGCTAACGAATTTGAGTAACTTTGAACTGATGATGATGATACAAGCAAAAGTAATAACAGCAGACTTCAATTATAAAGCAACAAAGTTAACTTAAATTTTATAATAAACTAAGTTATAAGAATATAAAGCTTAGAATTTTAAAGAAAGAATAAATTACAACTCACTATGAATCTTTTCTATTTTTTTTTTTTTGTTTTAAAAATTCCTATAGACACAGAGGTTAATTACAACATTCCTGGTTCTTCATAAAGAAATTCCAATTAACACTACAGCAGCCAAACGAGTACAGAGTTTATAATGATATTCACGGTAAGTTTATAATTTGGAGACAAGCATGAAACAAACCAAGAAGAGTCCAGATAAATGGTTTTGTTACCATCATCATCATCATCATTGTTGTTTAACGTCCGCTTTCCATGCTAGCATGGGTTGGACGATTTGACTGAGGACTGGTACAACCAGATGGCTACACCAGGCTCCAATCTAATTTGGCAGAGTTTCTACAGCTGGATGCCCTTCCTAACGCCAACCACTCAGTGGAAAATGAATAACAGCAGAGTGTAAAGCAACTCTTACTTTTGTGCGAAAAACAGGTAAGATGGTTGATTACGACTGGAGAATGAGAAAACTTAATCCGTTTCATGAAAATTCTTCTTCACACAACAAAGAGATTAAAATGTACTTCTCCGACATGAATCACATAGATTTTCCCCAGAGCTGGCTGTCGATGGTAGCCTGGCAGTGGTGTGTGATACTGAAACACTGGGTCATGTTGTAGCCATTCAGTTGTGAAACCATATTTTGTGTTGACATAAATGGAACAACCAAGAAGAGTTGCCATGCCAAATATTTCAGCATGAGTTGCCCATGTACTGTCTCTTTTCATTCTCCGAAGATGTTTTGAGAAGCTGCAGTCAACATAAGCTTCAAATTTTTCTCGATGGCTTTCGATAAACTCACACAATTTTGCTCGTAATTTGGAATGATATGTCTGTTGTCCTGTCAACTCCTGGCTGATGCAGCGGAAAAAACAGTTGCCATCACTCATTACAGAATAAACTGTCCCGAAATAGCCCCCTTTTAAGATAGGGTTATTGTTAGTATTAGCTCGGGGGTCGTAAGGTAAGTCCAAAAACTTGCATATCCTTTCTTTCCATTGGTCATCAATATATTTGGGAATATAGTCAAGAGGGGGTGGAGGTCGATAAGTGGCAAAATGATTGATAAGAGAAGGATAACCATAGGGGTAAGGGTAGTAGTGGGTAGGTGATGGGGGATATTGAGTGTGGGTGGGAGAAGGTGGGGCTGAGCAATTACTGAGATTACCATTTGAAGAAGAATGTTGGACACTAGGTGAGGAATATTGGTTAGGAGGAGGAGAGAAGCTGGTAGGAGGACATTGATTATAGAAGGGAGGAGAGAAACCAGGAGGGGAACATTGGTTATAGGGGGGAGGAGGAGACAAGCTGGTAGGGGAACATTGGTTAATGGGGCCGGTCGGGAAACTTTGGTTAATGGGGGGAGGAGAGAAGTTAGAAGGGGAGAACTGGGTAGATGGAGGAAGTGAGAAGCTGAGAGATTGATAGTAGTTAGGAGGTGGTGCTGAACGGGCCCTGGTTTCTGAATGTTGGGTATTAGATGGGTATACAGTATATGGGGGCGGGGGCTGGGCAGGAGCGGTTGGCTGTATGGCATTAATGGAACTGTTAGAATTATTGTTGATGTTTTTGGAATTGGTAGTCGTTGTACAGGAGTTACTTGAGGTAACCAGAGATGGGACATTGCCATTTGGAGTAATATTATAAGGAACAGGCTGGTACCATTGGTTAGCAGGGTAGCTATAGTAACCATTAGCTAGGTTGCTATATGAATGAGAAAACTGAGGATTGTTATTCATCGGTACAAGTGAACTGGAACACTAAAGCAGGGAAATCATTCAGATGAATAACATCCAAAAAATATTTTCAGTCTCGTTTATAAGAATATTTCCAGTATTAAAGATATCAATATTTGAAGAGGATCTGACAAAAGTCACAGGTAACAAAATAAATGAATGTAAAAATAAATAAACAAAAAGTATTGCAGTAAAACATCTACTTTTTCCCCCCACCTTTACGGCTTTCGTTTGTTAGATTACATATGAAAGAAAATGTAGCTTGATAACGAAAATAAAAGTAACATTTTACAAATCCGGTTTGAATGTGTTGAACGATGCATAAATGATAGTTCCATCAAGAGAAATTTGTCTTTGTATCCTCATAGAACAACATGAATTTTCAGACTGTTTCACTTGTCTCAGTGATATAAAACTCACAGAGTGTCTGGCATTCCTCCTACTATAATCCTAAATCTGTGGATGAACATGCGCACAGTTATTAGAGGAGCAAGATTTAAGGCGAGCCTACTTATTATATATAGATTAACTAGATATGAGATTATCCAGCTTACAGAAGCCTTCAGAGTCTGCCAAAGCTAATATAGAGAAAATAACAACAGACAACAGCTGAACAAATATATGTATGGTAACAGTATATTCTGCTGTGAGACTTGGTAAGAATTAATGCAGCTTGATAGTGAAGTCACTGACAATACAGATAAAGCAATAAAATTTAAAGTCAACAAACTTTGAAGCATCTATTTTGCATTGATTTCTAAATACAACCAATGAAAAATGAAGTCACAAGTGTTTTATATGTATGTACATACATAAAAATGTATGTGTGTCTGTATATATATATATATATATATATATATATATACATACACATGCATACATACATACATACATACATACATACATACATACATACACACACATATATATATATATATAATCTGGAGCTATAAGTCAACTGAGATATAAGGATTATCATAGTGAGTTGTTTTAGCAACTGCAGGAAAGGGTAAACTACAAACATAGCTTAACAAATTTCGAAGTAATTAAAAATACACTGCATTTTCATAAAAAATGTGACAACACACAGTTTGCTCTACATTTTGTCATACACACACACACACACCTAATATGACCACAACAGATGTGAGTTATTGAGAGTACTCGAAGGTTATAATTATGGCAAATAAAAATTGGACAAAGTGTTTATATGGAATTTAGGCGCAAAGACACAAAAGGAATGATTGGAAGAGAAGAGACAGGTGTCAGGTTGAGTTGGATGAAATGGGGTGGTATGCATCAAGTTGGTTCAGAAGAACAGAGGTTGTTGTAGCTGTAATAGAAGAGACAAAACCCCGCCCCCAACCAAAACAGAGCCAGTGTTATACCATATTAATGAGTAAATCAGTTGAATGATCTATATGATCTATGTCCCCAGTAAGTTAGCAGTAATCTATTGTAGGTGACATTTAAGCTTTGGTTAGTAAATGATCAGAACTGGTGGCTGTGTGGTAAAAAGTTTGCTTCTCAACCATATGGTTCCAGGTTCAGTTCCACTGCATGGCACTTTGGGCAAGTGTCTTTTACTATAGCCTGTTGTGTGTGTGTGTGTGTGTGTGTGTGTGTGTGTGTGTGTGTGCGTCTTTGTGTCTGTGTTTGTTTCCCACCACTACTGGACAACCAGTGTTGGTGCATTTACAACCCCGTGACTTAGTTGAATAACAGGCTTCAAAAAAAGATAAGTACTGGGAGTGATTCATTTGACTACAAATTCATCCAGGCAGTACCCCAGCATGGCCTCAGTCAAATGACTGAAACAAGTAAAAGAGAAAAGATGTGTCGAGAAAGCGAGACGTGTGAAGTGATTGTATCTTTGTGATGTTGAAAGATTAGGTTAGGTTCCTTTAGGAGGATTCAGAAGATTGTTTGCAGTAAAAATACCACAGTAGTTTCTTCTGTTAATGTGATACGTCTACCAAAATCTTTCAATAGCATTAGAGAGAGTAAAATGTGCTAAGTCTAGTGATATTGGTTTGAACTTTAGAGGGATTAAAATTTTAGCATTTGCTGATCACCCTTTTATTAGATCAGGTCAGAGTTTTTGTTGATTTGCCTTAATAATCCAAGTCAAGTAAGGTCTTAGTAGCAGATTGTATGTTACAGTACCATGGACTACGGATATTGCAGCAGATCACATGTTTGTAGAAGACCACGAAAATCTCTGGTGGAATGTTTTTTTGAAAATGAACATACAAATATTTTCTTTATTCCCCATCTCTAACAAAGGGTAACACATGAAGCCTAACTATCATTTTGTCTCTCAAACATGCAATTTTGCTCTTTTTATTTCATGCTGATGCAAACTATCAGAATAAACAGCAGCTTGTTCTTGAGATTAGTTTTGTTTGTTGATGGGTAGATAACATAGTAGAAATAGCATTGGTCACTCAGCAAAGATAAGCACTGCTCAGTCATAGAAGAACTATTTCATGTGATGGGTGAACGACCAGAGTCAAAGGAATCCAAATAAGCTTGACCTCATGATGATTGTCAATAAAACAAGACAAGTGATTGGTGGGACATACAAATATAATTTAATGTCCACTTCTCTAAGCTAGCATGCGTCAGACTGAATTTGTTGAGGCAGGTTTTTACAGTTGGGTGCCCTTTCTGTCACCAACTCTTACCTGTTTCCAAGCAAGGTAATATTTCATTTGTAGTCCTCCATGTTTTTCATGGAAGACTGCAAATGGATAACATTGCTTGTATGACAGTGATGCTTGTTTACAACCATCACATGATGTCAAGATAAAAGTACACACACACACACACACAGAGTCTTCTTTCATTTTCTGCACATTCAATTCCAATCACAAAGCTGTAGTCAGTCTGGAGGCAACATTGAAGACCCTTTCCCAAGGGGCTACACAGTGGGACAGAACTTGAGACCACATGGTTGAGAAGTGAGCTTCTTAACTACACAACCATAATAATAAAGTCTACCTACAAAACAATCACCTTAAAGATCAACACTGAATGAACAGACTTAATATTTTAAGCATTCTATTCTGCTGAGTGGTTGCTGTTAGGAAGGGCATCCAGCTGTAAAAATCCTGCCAAAACGGCCACAGAAGTCTGGGGCAGGCTTCTGCCTGCAGGCTCTTGTGAAACCATCCCACCCATGCTAGCATGGAAGACAGACATTAAACGATGATGAAATGATGATGATTCCAGTCTAGACCAAGCCATCCTTCATTTTATTTTTAGGTATAATCTATTTAGGATTACATCGTCCAATGCATCCTTGCATGTTTCATCAAGGAGTTGCTTGAGAGAGATTTAGCTGTTGTTTCTAGTGGTTTAAGCAAATGTGTAGATGCTGTTTCATAGGCCTGCTCCAAATCTTTAGAAATCAAGTGAGAGATTAAGGGTAATGTGGGATTAAAAAGAGAATTATGTAAGTGAATGGGACAGGGATTGCAACTAAAAGGTTTTTTAAGTTTAGACAACTCTAACACTGTGAAGATACAGTAAATAAAGAAAGTTGAAGCAACAGAAACAAATGCTGACTTCAGTGAGATAATGTAGCTACATTTATTATGTAAGCACAGATTCGGATTAGGATTGGACTGGATTGGAATGCCCGTATTCAGTTCACTGCAGAATGAGGGCCTCAGCATGCTCTCTCCACCAACCATGGTCTGATGTCTAGGCTGTGAATTTGAACATGAGATCGTATTGGTTTGATGAGCCTACTGGCTCAACATGGCTTGGCAGAAGGATGCAATTTTTTGTCGCACCTTTATACTCATATCCAGGAGTCGTTAAATCAATTACATCAACCCCAGCGCTCAACTGGTACTTTTTTTTTAATCAACCACAAAATGATGAAAGGCAAAGTCAACCTTGGTGAAATTTGAACTCAGAATGTTAAGACCGACAAAATACTGCTAAGCATTCTGCCTGGCATGCTAATGGTTCTGTCAGCTTTCTGCCATAAGCATAGATTAGTTTCAGTAAAATCGAGTCTTGGAAAGAGGACTGTACATTTGATATGTCCCATGACAGTGATTTAGCAAGATGGTAATTATTGACAAATATATCCTGCTGGTGTAACATGAATTATTTGCTCCAAATTCTTAGGAGGAGTTGGTGCAGGCATGGCTGTGTAGTTAGGAAGTTGGCTTCCCAGCCATACTCCTTTGGGTTCAGTCCTACTGACACCTTGAAAAAATGTCTTCTAGTATAGCCCTGGGCCGACCAAAGACTTGTGGGAGGATTTGGTCAACAGAAACTGAAAGAAGCTCATTGTATGTGTGTGTGTGTGTGTGTGCTCAAGTGTGCTTATTTTCTCTTTGTCTTGATAGTGCATGATAGTCGTAAGTGTACATCATCATATAAGCATTGTCATTCAACACTGGTTTTCTGTGAAAACATGTCTGGCCATGGGGGAAATATTATCTGATTTTGGAAACAGGTGAGTATTGGCAGCAGAAAGAGTTGCTGGCAGTAGAAAATCTATCTCAACGTCTGACCTATGCAAGAGGATATATTCAAGAGGAAATAGAAGAAAACAGGTCAGATGCATGTAAGTAAAACAGGTCATAATTAAGCAAATGAAACATATTGAAATAATTAAAATGGATCATAGTTACATATAAAGAATAAGCAGGTCACAGTAAATGAACAGTTTAAGAAAATAAAACTGGATGTGATATATATAAACAGTCAACAGCGATGTAAGCAAAAACTATAGCTTGTTACAGTAAACAAGTTGTAGTAAATAAAAGATATATTGAATAAATACATAATGGATAAGTAAATAAAAGGCCTTATGGTTGAATACAGAAAATGTGTGGTATTTAATAAATGTGTGATGCCTAAGAGAAAATGTAACAAGGTCATAACTAAGCCCAGTTTTATTCATTTAGTTTGATATATATATACATATATATATATCAACCATCATCATCATCATTTAATGTCTGTTTTCCATGCTGGAATGGGTTGGATGTTTTGATGAGAGCTTTGATGCAGATTTTCTACAGCTAGATGCCCTTCCTGTCACCAGTCCCCACCGGTTACTGAGTAAGGCAATAATTCCCTGTGGCCAGACATACTTTCATGAAAGATTGGAAATGGAGGACGCTGCTGTATAACAGTCGCACTCATTTACAGCTATCCCACAATGTCAAGACAAAGAGACACCAAATGATACACATAAACACATATAATGAGCTTCTTTCAGTTTCCATCTAGAAAAACCACCCACAAGGCTTTGGTCAACCTGGGGCTACAGAAAAAGACACTTGCCTGAGGTGTCACACAGTGGCATTGAACCAGGAACCATATGGTCAGGAAATAACCTTAACCACACAACCATACCCATGACTATATATATACATATATAATCCTTTGTTTTTCTGTGTTAGCATGGGTTAGATGAATACATATAGTTGAGGCATTGTTTTACAGTCTTCCTGCTACTAACCCATATCTGTTTTTTCAAGCAACAAAGTTTCCATTCCATTTGTCTTCAAATGTGCAGAGCTAGAGGACTGTCTCTCTAACTCATGTGAGTGCAGAATGTTGACCATGCATGTTCTCAAATCCTTCCTGTCTATGCCACTGATGTCTATACAAGGGAAAGGCCACCAACTTGGACTGACACAGCCTCGCACCAATGTTGTAGCAAGTGCTGCTGTCAAAACAGAAAGGACTGGAAGTGATAGGGCAAAGCATCTTGCCTGATCCTCTAATAACTGAGTCAATCCACAGTCCTGGATTAATATTTTTTCTTTTGGTGACCCTGAAAGGGAGAAATGCAATGTTGATTTTGACAAAGTCCGAACTCAGATCACAGAGGGTTGGAACAAATGTCACTTGCAAGTCATTTTGTTCCTGCAGTGGTGTCCCCAAATTAAACCACCGAACAGTATTTATACTCAGAGCAAGATGGACTTAGGCCTTGAAAGTAAAGTGTTTGGATTATGGGTGTAATGCATCACCAAAAACACATGGGCCACAGACCCCTTTAGGTTCTCTCTAGCAATTCATTTGTTCATGATTCTCATTGTTTATTAAAGAGACAACATTGAATTTATCTAAGTGTGTGTGTGTGTGTGTGTGTGTATGTGTGTTTGGTTGGTGTCCTCTCCTATGTATGTAATCAATACTGTAATGCAGGAGGGCTAGCTGTTCAATGCTACTGTAACACCTGGCTAAGAGGAGGAAATTAAATCTTTGTAGTGTGGTCTTAGCTAGGTGGAGTCTGTAGTCTTTAAAGGAGATTGTCATATAGAGAAAGATTTGGCGTTTGTAAAGAATGAGGTAAATTGTACTTCTTCTCACAAGTAGAATAGACTATGACACGAGTTTACTGTCACTGAGATGTTTAGTAAATGGATTTTGTGCTGTTGAATGAAATCACATCATCAACCATTTATTGTACTGTTTGTCAAAGATGTCCGTTCCTGGAAGATGTTCAGGAAAAGTTACGGCCACATACACACGAGGCTTTTATAGATGGAAGGGAGTGAGAAAACTGACTGAGTACAGAAGTATACCAGAGTTGTAAGCAACCAGTTATGAAGCTTTAAATCCATCTAGTTAGTGATCTCTTGGGTGATGGCAAAACAAAACAGAATCGAAAGCTTTGCCCATTTCAAGGGAAATAACTTGGTTTATGTTAAAATTTACTGAGATTGGAAAATAACATACTTGTAGTGTAAGCAGAAAAAATGTTGGTTGATAAAAATTGATTTTCGACATTTTATCCTGCACTTTAATAATAATAATAATAATAATAATAGTAATCCTTTCTACTATAGGCATAAGGCCTGAAATTTGGTGGAAGTAGACTAGTCAATTATATCAACTGCAGTGTTTCACTGGTACTTAATTTATTGACCCTGAAAGGATGAAAGGCAAAGTTGACATCGGCAGAATTTGAACTCAGAGCGTAGTGATGGGCAAAATACCACTAAGCATTTCGTCCAGCGTGCTAATGATTCTGCCAGCTTGCCACCTAAATGATGATGATAATAATAATCCTTTCTACTATAGGCACAAGGACTGGATTTTTGTGGGGAGGGGGACAATCGATCACATCAACCCAGTGCTTGACTGGTATTTATTTTATCAACCCCAAAAGGATGAAAGGCAAAATCAACCTCGGTGGAATTTAAAATCAGAACGTAGCAAGACGAAGTACCACTAAGCATTTCGCTCAACATGCTAATGATTCTGCCAACTTGCCGGCTTAATAATAATAATAATAATAATAATAATAATAATAGTGAAATTTGGAAACAAAATTCTCCAATAAAGAAACAGAAATTCGTTTTTATAAGATAAAAAAAAAAAGAATAAATATATTATTTAAAATTTTGTAAATTGAGTTTCAATAGAGTATATAATGAGCGTGTGTATACATGCATGCACACACACATATATACATATCCATACATAGTGTACATAGGTGAGAAGTTGAAAACTACTCAATGCCAAAAAGCAAGAGTTATTTATGGCTGTGACAGCTGGCATCTCATACCTAGTTATTTGAATTTCATATTCCGATAATCAGATTGGATATGAAATGCAGAACAGGTGATCTGAGTAGAGATAGTAAATAGTAAAAGGAAAAAGAAAGAAGAAAAAAGGAGGGAAAAGAGAGAAAATCGTGTATTTTCTAGAAGTCACTGGGGAGTGGGTGGAAGGCAGATTATTGATGTGTATGTGCGGGTTGACTCTTGGAATTAAACTAAGGGCTGACGATAAATTGTAAGACTGCATATAGCACAACCAAATAGTCATAGTCACTCTGGTCATTTGCATTGCAACAAAAATTCTAAATGATGAGCTCATCATTTAGAAATTTCATCGAAGTATCTAGTAGTTCACCATATCATTATCTTATAGTTATTTTTTCCCATACTGGGATGGGTTGGATGACAATATCTCACTGTTTGTGATGACCAGTCATCATGTGATACACACAGCAGTAGAGAAAACTGCCACCAATCTTTATTGTTTTGTATCATGTATTTTTTTTTTTACTCTAGGCACAGGGCCCAAATGATTAAATTGACCCCAGTGCTTGAGTGGTGCTTAATCTATTGACCCCGAAAGGATGAAAGGCAAAGTTGACATTGGTGGTGTGTCATGTATTACTGACAAGGTTTTCTACAGCTGAATACCCTTCTTTTTGTCAACTATTTTACTGCATGGTATTTTATTGTTCCACTGGCAGCAGAAAGGTTGCTTGTTAGGTGTAAAGATTGCCCAGTCATGGACCAGTTTTTATTTAGAGTCAGAGTCACTGCTCTCTTAAGCAGGTTACTCTTTACTGCTGCATGAAGAGTTTACATTTCCTTTATTTAGTTTTCTTTTATTGTATTAACACAGTATCCCACAGTCTTTCCAACAACAACAACTCAGCCACCTTTTTTCAATTCCATAGGTCTAACACTCATGGACAAAATAAAAAAAAACAACACAGCACCCATGACTTTCAGAAACATTTTTTCATGCTCAGAATTGCTGAAGCATGAAATAAACTACCTGCATCAGTTGTTAGCTGTCAAGATGCTACATCCTTCAAAACTTCCATACCTCCTGAAATTTGCCAACAGTACACCTGATGCACCCCACTTCTTTTTTTAAACAACTCATTCATCGTTCACTTTCTGTGCATTATTCCATCTACTGTCCATGCATTTTAAGCTACTTTTTCTGATGAATTGTAGTGCACCTTGAATGTCAGGTCACTCTTGAGCGCTACTGGTAACATGTAACCCAGTACAACTTGTCGCATGCTCGGGTCATTGACGACTAAACTGGCAACCTCATCAAGCTTGCTTGGTGAGAAGGGTGATTGTTGGACACCCTGCGGGATGAAAAATAAGACCCATCAAAGGGTGGGAGAACCACTGTGTAGTCAATGGCCAATTCAACAAGTACCTTGTCACAGTGAAGTGCCTGTGTGCTCCATTGACCCCGGAGAGCTATGCTGCAGGGAGAGAAATCTTCAGGCAGGTCTTACAAAGCCAGACAGGTCGAAGGGTAGGAGACAGGTAAAACCTTAACAACAATAAATCGAAATGTCAGCAGCAGGGTGTGGATTTAGTTATCGGCAGGGCCTAACAGATCAGATTCCTGGCTTTGAACAAGCACGATGTCATGCAGAGGATCTTGAATATAAGACAATGGATGAAACCCTAATATTCCTAGTTAGATGGAAACTGTGGGACCACACGGAGCAATGTCCAGTGACCCCTATAGTATGTGCAACCAAAACCCCTATAGGGGCACCTTATGGGATGACCTAGATGCAATGTAATGCACCTGAGCATTGTACGCAATAAGTTTATTATTTGTATCTTTACCAAATAATATACGGCCCTTGTGCTGGTGGCACGTAAAAGCACCCACTACACTCTTGGAGTGGTTGGCGTTAGGAAGGGCATCCAGCTGTAGAAACTCTGCCAGATCAGATTGGAGCCTGGTGCAGCCATCTGGTTCAGCAGTCCTCAACCAAATCGTCCAACCCATGCTAGCATGGAAAGCGGACGTTAAACGATGATGATGATATGAAATGAAAACTGTGTGTCACTATTTTTGATTTTATTCTACATCATCTCTGTTTATGTTCTCAACTATCATCAATTCTACTAGTTCTGGTTTCTAATCTTGTTATTTCTGTCTTCATAAGAGTTATCAGTGAATTGACGAATAAGTGTGTTATATACAAAATAAGCCTCAGGTGAAAAAATTTTCACATGTAATCATACATATATAAACCATGAAAAAAGCACCCAGTAAATTCTGTAAAGTGGTTGGCTTTAGGAAGGGTATCAAGCCATAGTAAACCTTGCCAAAGCAGACATTGGAGGTCAATGCAACCCTCAGGCAAGTTACATCCTGTCAAACTATCCAACCCATGCCAGCAAGGAGTATGGAATACGATGATGAATTGCTGATGAAATGCTATTTAATGCAAAAAAAAAAAAAAAAAAAAAAAAAAAAAAAAAAAAAAAAAAAAAAAATGAAAATCCGCACAAACAGTTTTTAACCAGAAAATTATTTTTTTTCAAGAAATTCATATCTAAAATAACCAGTGGATATGAGATTTAAGCTTTTGATGTTGTTTTGGACTCTTAACAGAGCTGACTGACATTCAACTGCAAAGTATTTTGAAATATTTCAAAATGACAAGCAGACTTGCAAGGTTTTTTTTTGGGGGGGGGGGTTCTTTGACTCTCCCACAAGATATTTTCTTTAAAAACAATAACCAAAAATTATAAAATAAATAATTCTTCTCAACATTATTTTTCAAGAAACCCCAGATTACAAAGCATCAAAAGCAAATGATAAAGTAAGACTGTCTCTGAAACAAAGTGAAAGAAGTTGAACTCCATAAAAGCGAAAACTAATAAATTCATCAACAAAAGATTACAAGGTAAGAACAAGAAGGATTAACCCTGTCGTTACCAACTCGGCTGAAACCGGCTTTGGCTCTGTAGTACAAATGTCTTATTTCCATAAGTTTTGAATTAAAATCTTCCACCAAACCTTAGTCACGATTTATACTCCTAACACTAGCTTAATGATAACTAAGTTATTTTACTAAATTCTTTGTTATATTTAAAATAATTGAAAGAAACACAGAGCATCTCAAAATAAATGCAGTAACGAAAGGGTTAAGGTTAAAAGCAAACTTACCCATGCTCATGTTGCTGCTCGAACTAAGATTACTTGATGTTCGCTGTGGAGGACTTGGGCCTTCTTGATTTTGGGTCATTAACCGGGAAGGGCCTGCAGGTGGTCTTGTAGGAGGTGGAGGAGGAGGCCTCTGAACTGGAGGTTTTGACCTTGGTAGTGTCCCACTGCTACTGGCTACCCTTTCAGGAGGGAGTGGTGGACCTCGTGTGGGTGGTGGTGGTGGTGGTGGAGGCTGGGCTCGGTTTAAGGAAGAGCTTGAAGAGGAGGACGAGGAGGAAGAAGATAATGTTGGAGGTGGAGGTAAAGGCCTTCCAATCATGCTGGATGGCCGGTTTTTATTTGGTGTTCGGTTGTTGGGCAGAGAGGGAGGACGACCTGGAGGTGGTGGGGGAGGTGGAGGTGGATGTGCTCCTGGCATCCGACGCCCTCCACCAACGTTCATTGCAATGCCACCAGCAGTGTGTTGCGATGGGCTGGGGGTTGTATTAACATTAACAGAGTGGTTATTGTTGGTGATGTTGCTGTTGATGTCATTGCTAGTGTTTACAGGATGAGGAGTTGGAGGCTGAAATTTACGAGTTGGAGGTACGTTCCGTTGTGGCAAAGTCTTGTTATCATTGATTACTGAGCCACCGTTTGATACATTTTTATTGAGTTGGGATCTGAAATCAGTCTGATTGGTAGGTCCATTTGGTAAGCGCACCGGTTTTGGAGATGAATTACCTGATACAGAAAGAAAGGAAAATTTCAAAATCATGACATAATAATTTTTCTGAAACTGAAGAAGAAAATATTACAGGTTTTCAGCCCTTTTGATACCAGCTCACCTGATACTGACCCTGGTTCTACGATTAAAACTTATAGTTTTGAAGTTATTGAAATTAAAACCTTCCACCAAAATTTCATGTTAATTTATGAACCAAACCCCAAATCAATAATAATTTCAAATTTTGGCACAAGGCCAGCAATTTCAAGGGAGGCGGGGCGGTTAAGTTTTCTATAATAGCCCCAAGTTGACAAAAAGCCTTGGGAGAAGATTTGACAGAAACTGAAAGAAACCTGATGTGTGTGTGTGTGTGTGTGTATTGTATATAGTGCTCTGGTGCACTACAACGCATCGAAGGTGCCTGTACAGTACATAGTACCTTCCTGACTTTTGTACATGATTCTATGTACTGTACATTCACCTTTGATGTGTTGTAGTGCACCTGAGCACTATATACAATAATTTCATTATTATTATTATACACACACACACACACATACTCAAACTACCCAGATCCAATCCCTCGCATCTACCTGACAATGCCATTCTAAAGCTAAGCAATCACGTCATCAAATTTTCATAGCTACAAGATGATTAATTCAAAGCAATGTGCATAAATAAGCATTACATTTGACAGAATAATCTCAAAGCTAATGAGTTGATTCTGGCACAGATACAATGGTTGCCAACTCACATTGTCTTTTTTACTTTTCTTTTTATAAATACTTAGATTGTCACGTCTTACCACAAGCTACCTTCTACTATTTCCAGCAACCTCCTATGGTTGAGCTAATGGGAGAGAGAGAGGCTCCACAGTGTCGGTTGCCCAAATCTCCTCCAAATCAGATCTACCACCATAAAAATGGAAGGACATATCAGATAATGCTGTCCCAGCTATGTCTGAGGTTAGTGAATAAGTGATGCAGGGTCAAACAAGAGTCTCTTTCGGTGAATCCACATCAACCTCAAAATTGCACCACAAAAGTTATGTTTCCGTGTCAGGACTGGAATATACTCAAACTTCAAAGGTTGAAGTCAAATGACTAATGATATCTTACAAGACAGAAATAAATACTATTTCTGTCTTAGAAATAGTATCTAAGTATATTGACAGGCATGGCCGTATGCTTAAGAAGCTCACTTTTCAACCACAACCACATGGTTTCAGGTTCAGTCCTTGGGCTGATCAATGCTTCATAAATCAATCTGGTAGATGGAAACTGTGTGGAAACCCATCATAATCCACGTGTGTGTGTGTGTAAACATCCCCCCACTCCTGTGTATCTGTGTTTGTCCCCCACTGCCATTTGACATGGTACTGGTTTAGCAAGAGATCAATAGATAAGTGTCAGACTTAAGTGCTACGGTCAATTTGGTTAATGAGAACCATTAGTCATTTTAAAGCTATAATCGAAGACACTTGGCCAAGATGTCATGCAATGAAGACTCAACTGAAAACCATGTTCTTGCAAAGTTAGCTTCTCAACTACACAGCCATACCTGTGATATATTGGTGTCACATAAAAGCACTGGTGATGGTGCCATGTAAAAAGCACGGCCGATGGTGCCATGTAAAAAGCACTGGTGATGGTGCCACAAAAAATGCCCTGTCCACTCTGTAAAATGGTTGGTGCTAGGAAGGACATCCAGTTGTAGAAACCAAGCCCAAACAGACTATGAAACCTGATGCGGCCCCTGGCCTTGCCAACTCCTGTCAAACTGGTCAACTGGTGCCAGCATGGCAAATGGATGTTAAATGATGACAATGATGATGATTGTGCTGTAGATGCAAGCGTACATTCTGATATATTGTTAACATGACTAGTTCTTTAAGTTGATAAAACCTTACCTGCTGGTATTCTCTGTTTTTGACCTTTGTTTTGTAATTTTGGTATTCCTCCAGGGAATAACTCGCCAGCCATACCTCCAATTTTGTTTGGAGGAAAACCTCCGCCACCTCGTGGTGAGCTGTCATTTGATTTCTTACCTGGGAATAACATAAAAGAAAGTGTTAATAATTAAAATGGGAATCATTACAATTGAAAAAAAAATCATTGAAATATACTATGCTAATAATATACTTGTTCAAGACTGTTTTCTTTCGAACAAGAAATGAGGGAGAAAAAAGATTAATATGCAATGAAATAAAGAGTAACAAATGAAACAGAAGATAGAATAAAATATATTGAAAAAAATATATGGAAATAAAAAATTTTCCTAAACAAAATTTTACTCCTGCAAACCCTCTGGAGATTTCATATTAAATAATTCACTATGAGAGCAACAGAAAAATGTGTTGTGCTCTCTCTCTCTATATATATGTGTGTGTGTATATGTATATATATGTATATGTATGTATATATAAAAATAAATAAAAACTTAGTAGATTAAATCAAACATATTACAAAAAAAAAATCACATTTTCCCCTCTTCTTATTTTCTCTTTTATACACACAGTAAAAATTACATTTGTTTGGGGAGAGAGATTGAAAGAAAGAAAAAAAGTGGTAGTGAGAGAAAGCAAATGAGAACAAATATGATAGAAAAATAGAGATATGAATACAGAATGAAATTTAGATCACACACACATACAGAGGAATGCAGAAAATGATGAATTTCAAAGTGTTCTGAGAGAGAGAAAGAGAGATAGAGAGAGAGCAGGGGGAATAGAAAAAAAGGGAAAGAAAACGGTTTCTAATTTATCATTAATGATAATAGTATATCATTAATGATAACGAGATATCATTATCACAATAACAAAATTGCTTTGTGTAAATTTCAATGATAAAGCAAAAAAAATGAAAGATATTTGAAAATTGATATATTTTTCATATTCCTGATGGTGAAATAATGATTAACACAAATATAGGGCCACATATTTTGGGGTTTGTGGGGGACAAACTGAACCTAAATACTTGACAGCATTTATGTCATGTAAAGTAATCCCTCACCATATCGTGGTTTATTATTTAAGTTTTCATCGATTCGTCCGTGGAGTTGATTTGCATTTATAATAAAATTAAAATAATGGAAAAAAATATACAGTTCAGTACTATTTCTACTTCACGAAGTTTCACCTATCGCGGGGTGATTTTAGAATGTAACACCTGCAATAGTTGATATTATGATATGGAAGGATGAGCTGTAAAATCAATGGCTGCAGAATTTGAGCCGAGAAAATAAAGGGAGATAACTAAAAAGACTTAGCTCAAGGATTTTCCCACCTTTTCCCAATTGATCCAGCTCACAACGCAACATGGTGCTAAAGAGTATTACAGTAGACCAGCTTCTTATTTTCTTAACTAGATCTGAAGGAAAGGGCCTGAGTCCATAACTTTTGCAAGCTCTCCAAGAGCAGGAAATTTTAGGTGTTCTGCTATGTGTATCCATGATACAGTGCAGATCCGACTCAGCTTCAGGTACCAACACAGGGCCAGAAACAGCAGCCAAATCTCCCACAAATCACCTCTTTTACTTGTTTCAGACATCTGACTGTGGCCATGCTGGAGCACTGCCTTTAGTCAAGCAAATCGACCCCTGGACTTATTCTTTATAAGCCGAGTACTTATTCTATTGGTCTCTTTTGCCGAACCGCTAAGTTACAGGGACATAAACACACCAGCATTGGTTGTCAAGCGATGTTGGGGGGGGGGGGGCAAACACAGACACACAAACATATACACACATATACGTATGTATATATATATATATACATACTAAGGGCTTCTTTTAATTTCCGTCTACCAAATCCACTCACAAAGCTTTGTTTGACCCGAAGCTATAGTAAAAGACACTTGCCCAAGGTGCTACGCAGTGGGACTGAACCCTGAACCATGCGGTTCGTAAGCAAGCTACTTACCACACAACCTCTCCTACGCCTATTAACACTATCTTAAATATAAGGACACATCTGATAATATATAGTTCCCAATAAACATAGGATACAACAAACAACAGTAAAACAAAAAGCAAAAATAATTAATATTGAAACCCTAATTTGAGCAAACTCCTTTTCAGCTGATCTGAGTCACAATGGATATGATGCTAGATGAGTTATGAGCCACGAAGGTCTTAAAAGTTTTATTACATTAAAAGAGCAAATATCTTTTATGGTTTTACTTCTTTCAGTCATTGGACTGTGGCCATGCTGGGGCACCACTTTGAAGGGAACCCTTTGGCTCCTATTTTATTCTACTGGACATCCACAGTCATTTGCTGTATACTCTTTACTCTTTTACTTGTTTCAGTCATTTGACTGTGGCCATGCTGGAGCACCGCCTTTAGTCGAGCAAATCGACCCTGGGACTTATTCTTTGTAAGCCTAGTACTTATTCTGTCGGTCTCTTTTGCTGAACCGCTAAGTTACGGGGGCGTAAACACACCAGCATCGGTTGTCAAGCGATGTTGGGAGGGCAAACACAGACACACAAACATACACACACCCACATATATA
>NC_068981.1:182253816-182259567 GCF_001194135.2 Octopus bimaculoides | reverse complement strand
ATATATATATATATATATATATACGACCAGCTTCTTTTCAGTTTCTGTCTACCAAATCCACTCACAAGGCTTTTTTATTTAAGATTGTGGGGTGTGATTTGAGGAAGATTTAGCTGTTATTTCTAGCAGGTCTGGCAAGCGTGTTGAAGTTCCCTTTCATGTTGTCACCAAAGCTGTTGACAAGAGAAGAAAAAAAATGTTATTGTGTCTGATGAAATGATGCAGGCATGATTGCGTGGAAAGAAGCTGGCTTCCCAACCACACAGTTTCAGGTTTTATTCGAATTAGTGTATCTACAGTTACATTTCTCAATGTGACAGGTCCCCGACCTCTCTTTTTATAAGCAGGCTCTTTGAAATTTCAGGGAGATTTAGCTGCTATTACTAGCAAGTCCAATGTTCATGTTCAAACATTGTAGGCTTTTAGGTTCAGTTATTTGTAATTACGTCTCAACCAGTTATAGAAGATCAATGACTTGAATGAAAGAAATGAAGGAAAAAACCCAAGTGTGGCCATCCAAGTATATTTATTACAAATAAACATATTCTGAGGCATGCATAGCAAGAGAGGAGTGGGGAACAGTTGCTCACCATCACCAGTTGCAAATGTGAAGGGTCATAAGAATTCCTCTCACCTTTCATAGGGAGTCAAAAATGTCTTTGTCCCAGAGGTGGGAGAGAGTGGATTAAAAAACCCCTTCCCACATCCCTTATGCATTTAAACTGGCTGTGAAATTAGACCCACGAGGGATCTTTTTGGAACCAACCAGTTTGATTGTTGATTAATAATTCATCATCATTTGCTTACCTCTCTTTTGCAAACTGCCAGATGATGGTTACTGAAAGCTACTTATTAAAAAGTAAAACAAGCATGTTTCAGTGCAAACATATCTATATAATAGTACAAGGCTAACAGCCAAAAAATAATTGAGTACTACACAAAGCAACATAGGTTATGGATATAATAATAATAATAATAATAATAATAATAATAATAATAATAATAATATACATAGATTCACGTCTCTGAATAATTTAGTTGAACACTGTAAAATTCAGATGCCTTAAAAACGTGATTTTGCACCACCTTGTCCAATTCTCTTTGTAAATATCAGAGAATTTGCTGAGGAATATTCAGCCAGAAATATTGAATATGCCATGTATTATATTGAAGATGTCTTCCTACTCAACATACATACACACACACTTTCCAACTTGTTTTTTTGGACAAGTCCCAAAATCTGGTGAGGAAATTTATAAATTTCAGATGCAAATTTGGTTTTCTTGTAGATATTTTGTCTCTGAAGAAAGTTTAAATGTAAAATAAAGTTGGAGACCTTCTTCCCACCACAAATCCCACAATCACAACAACTACATTTCTCTTTCCATTATAATTACTACACTCTTTAATTACAATATCAATTTTTAATTGCCAGCTGTACTGTTGACAAGAATCTTGAAGAATTGGAATTTAGATTCATACACACACACACACACACACACACACACACACACACACACACACACTGCAACTCTTAAAGGACTGCTGTGTGTGTGTGTGTATACATATATAAACACACACACACACATACATATTTACATGTATGATAGAGGGGAGGGATAAGAGACATGCGGTAGTAGCAAAATAAATGCTTACATAAATTTAGTAACAGATTCAGTTGCCACCTCAAGATAGAGTTGCTGGCAGGTTCAGTAGTTTGACAATGTGAAAAATTTTTATATAGCACAATTGTCAAAATATTACCATATATATATATATATATATACATACGCACATGCACAATAATATCAACCACAATAGATGAGTTACTTGGATGTGGAGGATTGTTAGGGTTGAGTTAAGGAATTGTGTGAGCGACTACTGGAATGTAGTCATCAACACTTCTACAGTTAGGGCACAAAGACAAATTATCTATGCCAAATCTAAGAGGTTCGCTCGCGCCTAAATTATATAGTAATATAATATATGGCTTTTCTGCGAGAAAAAAAGAAAATGAAAAGGGAACGGTAATAATAGCCGAACTATAAATAAATGAAATAGTTTACATTTGAAAGAATAAGAGAGGCGGTATTGAAGATAAGACGACACAGACACGAGTAGAAATTGGTAGACAAATACATAACGGCATAATATGCACGCACGCACACACATAACTATGGATACGGTGAGTAACACAACACGGCACATATAGTTAAAAGGGTTCTACATCTCCCCAGATACATAGATATATACACACCCAATATACACGAAACCAACAAAGAAGCCTTTACAAGACTGTTTGACAATAGAAATAACAGCTAAATCTTCTCAAATCACAGCCTTTTATTTTTTTTAAATGTATATATACATATAAAAGACACGTTGGATAATGTTGTAAAAAGTATTGTGTGTCTGAATAAAAAACAGGTCGGTCAAGGATAATCGAGTATCTTTGGCCATAAGTTTACTTGATCGGGGATGACCTGCAGCTAAAAAGCAACACACATCTATGTATGCGTATACACATAAATGCATGTACACATATAGACTACATTCGTGTACACACATTCACGGATACGTTTACACATATCACATACACGTATGCAAACATGCATACGTAGAACATACATAGATGCATATATAAATACAATATACATGTATGAAACCATGCACATATGCATACTACATGCATGCATGCATCCATACATTTACGTATGCAGGCATGCATAGAGGATCATCTAGAGTTATGTAGTTATAAAGTAAAAGATGATATCGCCAAAAAGGGTGAGCTGCAAAATAAAAAAAATACGGAGATTAGAATGATAAAAATATGAACAGAAAATAAACCACCAAGGGTTATTTACATGATCGTTAGATCTGCTAGAAATGACAACCAATATCACTCAAACCACACCCTGCCATCTGAATAAATAAATAAATAAATAAATAAATACAGTAGGACATCGGATAAGTGATACTACTAGATACGCTTAGTCTGAAGCGACAGAGTGAAAAGCTTGTGATCCCAGACCTGCTCGACCAGGGGTTGGGTGAAATATCAACAACGAATGAATGAAATAGAAGTAATTTATCACTCACTCATCCAGCAGTGTTTATGTGAAGATCTCAAGTTTTCGGGTAAACGAACGGACGGTAGACAGCAGTAGCAGACAAGTTGTTAATTTGTTATAATAGTGGTGGTGTTGATAGTAACTCAGCTGAGCTCATGTGTCCAGTACGATTTATATTATACAGCAGCAGCATGTAAGCGTGTATCAACGATATTGTAAAAGAAACTACTACTACGACTACTATCATTAAGGTAGAAGAAAGTGTGTGTGTGTGTGTGTGTGTGTGTGTGTGTGTGTGTGCATGGGAAAGGTGGGTACATGTATCGATCAATGATAGTCGGTGGTAATAAGCCAACTTTAAGTTATTACTGTTGGAAGTCAGCTTCCTGTTATTGTGTGTTATTTATTTAATAGTAAGCACGTCTCTTATTTAATAGTAACAAGCAGTCTTGAGAGTAAATCCGCGTGTATATGGGAGAGAGATTGCGGTGTGTGTGTGCGCGCACATTCGATGAAAAAGGTGCACAACTAGCAAAGAGAGGTACAAAAGACTGAAAGCTAGCGAGATATGGTGTAATGCACAGACGATGAAAAAGATGCGATGCATATAACCTGATGATGAAGAGGGAAAATAAGTACAGCGACTGCTAGTGAGAAAAAAGAAAAAAAATGAGAGAAAGAAAGAGAAATGAAAGAACACCTTTATTGTCTAATTAACTTAGTGAGTTTCCTTCTTCGAAAACGAAAGCAATACTAGGAGCAAGACTAAACATTGCTTGCTTGGATAATTTGAATAGCTTCTCTCTCTTTTTCACTGACTGACTTGACTGGCTCTCTCTCTCTCTCTAACACGAGATACTTTCATAAAACAAACTATGAACTGCTGGCAGTAGTTTTGTGAAGTTAAAGAGGAGGATGAAAACATGATTACGGTATTACAACAGTGCGTGGACGGAAAATACATAACCACTTGAAATAACACCGCTCACTAAGTAGGTAGATAAATACACACACACATACACGTAGAAGTAGAAGTAAAAGTTGGATGGTTATGTGAACAGGAACTAGTGGCGGTGAGGGTGGGGGAAGAAGAAAACGTTCACTACTTGAATATAATTGTGTTTTGTCACAAGAATCTCAAGAAACTTGATACACGATTCAGGGTGAAATGACGATTCTTTAAAAAAAAGATTTCTCACTTTTACATTTAATTATTTTTTTTAATCTAGAAAACACCGCTTGCAAAGTGAATTAGTTCGACCAACAAGAAACAGAAGCTAAATTTCCCTTACGGCACGGTACCTGGAAAACAGATGGGGTAGTCATAGTTGGAATGTTTTTGCTCATAGGTCTACTTTATCAAGTTGGTCTGGGGCTAAACAACAGCGATTATTAATGTTAATTAAAATCTATAGTAATAATCAGGTCCTGTAAGTTTTCTGTGTCTGGAAGAAAACGTTTAGTTTCCAGAAACTGGACATTCATTTGAGTTTTATCTAAATTGGTCTGTAAAGCCCAATAACTTGGAATCTGTGTATGTTAACAGTGTTCTTGTCCACTAATAAAACAAAAACTGTTTCTAAATATGATTTGGATGGCCTAAAGTACTGGGTCTAAGTCCACCTCAGTACATTTGGAAAATCTAGGCTTAACCTGTCAGCTATTCCAACTATCCACTAACATGAATGAGCAGGATGTTTCCAAGAATGTTTCTAGAAACCTGAAGTCCAGTTGACTGGCTTTGCTTCTCTTTATTTCCAGGAATATTGACCTCACCATTTAGATCCAATTTAGATGATCTCCAACTGAAGATCCAAAGCATCCATAATAATCCTTTCTACTATATGCACAAGGCACAAAATTTGGGGGAAAGAGAAGAGACGATTTCATCAACTCCAGTTCTTGAGTGATACTTATTTTATTCACCCCCACAAAAGGATGAAAGGCAAAATCAACCTCAGCAGAATTTGAACTCAGAACAAAGTTGGAAGAAATGCTGCAAAGTAATTTATCTGGCATGCTAATGATTCTGCCAGCTCTGGAACAAGTCTAGCAATTTTAGGAGGAGGAGGAGGAGGAGGAGGAGGAGGAAGAGGATAATAAAAATTATCTAATATAGGCACAAGGTCAGAAATTTTGGGTGAGATTTTGTGAACACTTTCCCAAGCCTCACACAAACCACTGTGTACAATTCTTCCTCCCCAGAACCAAATGATAACAAAGGAGATCTACTGCAAGTAGCTTGTGTGGTTTAAGTCAGTGCTACAAGGAAAACGACCATCTTTGGTTTCAAGATGAAAGGTGTTCTTCCATCAGGATGATGCTTGGCCACATACAGCAAGGATGACATTCCAAAGGATGGAGCAGTTTGAATGAGAAATGATGCCCCATCCACCATATTTGTCGAATGTTGCCCCATCCGATAATCATTTATTCTGCAGTCTTCAAAATCATTTGGACGGAAAAAATATGAATTTTGTAGATGTGGTCAGAACAGTACTTGAAGAGTATTTTTCGTCATGGATAAGTGAATTTTGAAAGTCTACCAGATAGATGGAAGAGCATTGTAAAAATGAAGGAGAGTATATTTTAGATTAAAAAAGAACTTTGTCTATCTTAATTTTGAAAAATAAAAGAAGTATAAAAAAACCCACATTATTTATGGGATGACCCAATATAA
>NC_068981.1:182237850-182253608 GCF_001194135.2 Octopus bimaculoides | reverse complement strand
AATCATTTATTCTGCAGTCTTCAAAATCATTTGGACGGAAAAAATATGAATTTTGTAGATGTGGTCAGAACAGTACTTGAAGAGTATTTTTCGTCATGGATAAGTGAATTTTGAAAGTCTACCAGATAGATGGAAGAGCATTGTAAAAATGAAGGAGAGTATATTTTAGATTAAAAAAGAACTTTGTCTATCTTAATTTTGAAAAATAAAAGAAGTATAAAAAAACCCACATTATTTATGGGATGACCCAATATAATTGTGACTATGATCTAAACACTGTTTCATACAACAAAGGTGTATGTGCATGCTCATACACACAGCGACAGCTATAGCCCAACGGTAGTAACTATGTCACTATAATTGTCAATTGACACCTGCTGTCAACAGATGGGCAGTCAGGTGACAAGTGATATTTCATTAACAGAACAACGCAACAGTAGCAGGAACTAAAAACTTCATTAGGAAACCATAACTATACTATCACCCCAATCAACGCAGTCATTGTTGCTTTTGCTTATTTAGGCCAATCCAACGGGTGGGGGTGGGGAGGTTGTGTAATTCTGGAGTTTCTGCAGTATGTAGTCAGTTCTACAGAGAAGTCTACACTCTGCAGAAACTCCTAAGTAACAAGGTCGTAGACAGGTCTGTATAAACCGTTGCACTCCACATTTGCATTGAGTACTTCTCCTGACTGTTACACAAAAACATGTGTGAGTGTGTACATACAAATACTAGACTTTTACAAGTCTGATGAAGACTTGAAGGCCAAAACATCAAAGTAGCTGTTACACCTCTTCTAGTAAAAGTTTAAAAAATATGTGCCCCAGAAAAAAAGTATTGAGCAATTCATCAGTTTAATATTAAGTTGTTTTTAAGGTGGTGAGCAGGCAGAAATGTTAGCACACCAGGCGAAATGCTTAGCGGTATTTCATCTGCCGCTACGTTCTGAGTTCAAATTCCACTGAGGTCGACTTTGCCTTTCATCCTTTCAGGGTCGATAAAATAAGTACCAGTTATACACTGGGGTCGGTATAATCGACTTAATCCATTTGTCTGTCCTTGTTTGTCCCTTCTGTGTGTAGCCCCTTGCGGGTAGTAAAGAAATAAGAAATGTTAGCACACCAGATGAAATGTTTAGCAGTATTTCACGTAACTTTGTTTTGAGTTCAAATTCCGCAAAGGTCGACTTTGACTTTCATCCTTTTGGGGTCGATAGATTAAATACCAGTTGCGTACTGGGGTCGATCTAATCAATAGGCTCCCACCCTACCCCAAATTTCGGGCCTTGTGCCTAGAGTAGAAAAGAATATTAAATCGTTTTTATTATGATTTGACATAAAAACAAGCATTAATACACACACATATGCGTATATCTATATATTCACCATCATCGTCGTTGTCGTCATTTGACAACCACCTTCCATGCTAGCATGGGTGGGATATATATATATATATATATATATATATACACATACACACACATATACACTCCATTTGTTATGGCGATGAAGGTTCCAGCTGATACAATCAATGGAACAGCTTGCTCGTGAAATAAATGTTCAAGTAGGTGAGCACTCTCCACAGGCATGTGTACCCTTAACATAGTTCTTAGGGAGATTCAGTGTGACAAGGCTGGCCCTTTGAAATACAGGTACTACTCATATTTGCCAGCTGAGTGAACTGGAGCAATGTGAAATAAAATGCCTTGCCCAAGGACACAACAGGTCACCGGGAATTGAATTCATGACCTTATGATCATGAACCAAATGCCCTAACCACTAAGCCACACGCCTTCATATGTATATATGTGTATATATATATATATATATATATATATATATATATATATATATATATATATATGCATATATATACATACATGCACACACACACACAACACATGCGCGCACACGCACACACACAACACCCTTGGGTCCTGTGTTGTCGATCAGAATTCTAGCAATCTACAGAAAACAAAATATTATTGATTTCTCATTTGCAAGAGCATATAAGAATTGGTTGGAAAGCAGCCTTAGTTACAGCAGCTGCTGCTTCTGCTACTACCACTACTACTAGACAGCCAAATTATTATGAGGAATTTTAACAAACCTTTTTTAAAAAGGTTAAATCACCAATAAATGTTAGTAACCTTGATATTTAAATTTCTACTTTTGTAACAGAATTTTAGGTGTGGCTGTGTGGTTAGGAGTTTGATTCCCAACCATATGGTTCTGGGTTCAGTCCCAATGCACAACACCTTGGACAAGTGTCTTCCACTATAGCTCCATGCCACCCAAAGCTTTGTGAGTGGATTTAGGAGATGGAAACTGAAAGAAGCCTGTTGTGAGTGTGTGTGTGTGTGTGTGTGCGCGCAAAGCAATGGCTGTGCTTGTTGGTAGACTATACTTTTTTGATGTGTAGCCCTTAGTCAACCTGAATCAAGTAGAACTTAAGTCATTCCAGCCATGACTGTCCTAACTTTTTAGAGTTTTTTAGGACTACATTATCCAATGAATCCTTCTTTAAGATGCCGTTAGAGCGTAATTTGAAGGAGTGAAAATAACCCCTTAAACAACAGTGTGTGTGTTTGTTTCCAACCACCACTTGGCAACAGATGTTTGTTTGTTTACATCCCTACAACTTAGAAGTCCAACAAAAGAGCCCAATAAAATAAGTACAAAGCTTAAAAAATAAAGTGCTTGGATTGATTCATTCAACCAACACCCTTCAAGGTTGTTTATGGAAGACCAGTAGTCACCCATGCCACTGATGTTATACAAGGGAATGGCAAAGGCTGATACAGCTTGGTACCAGTGACATCATAACTCATTTCTACAGCTGAGTGAACTGGAGCAACATGAAATAAAGTGTCAGCCACAGTCCAATGACTGAAACAAGTAAAACAATCTTTTTTGTAATTTGTTTCCTCATGTTACTTATGTATTATTTCATACTAACATGGTTACTGCAAATTTCAATATTTGCATATTGCTGGTGTGTGATATTTATATAGCTGGATGTGTTTTCTGTTACTGAATCATTCAGAAAGGCATGAAAATCACAACAGTCATACCTGAAGCTAACACAACGAATTCACACATTGATGACAAAAAATTCAAGTAATACAAACAATTTGATGCTTCACTATCGTTACCAATTTCTATTGAAATACACTAACTTTTAATTAATTTTGTAAATAAATGAAGAATTTAGCAAAATAATCTTATCATTATTAAGCTTCTTAGAATATAAATTAACATGGAATTTTGAGGGCAGATTTTTACATAACTTTAAAACAGTAAGTTTAGGCCAATGAATGTTTCGCCACTTTTGGCATGGCTAGCCATAGTATGCAACACATAATAGGGAGGTTATTAAAGACCCCCTCCCCACCTGGTCATGAATGACCAAGGGACTGCACCTAGAATTTTCAACTCCAAAGCACAAGTCTGGGCAAAGTTGTTTATGGAAAACCAGTAGTCACCCATATCACTGATGTTATCCAAGGGAAAGGCAAAGGCTGATACAGCTTGGCACCAGTGTTGTTGCAACTCATTTCTACAGCTGAGTTAACTGGAGTAATGTGAAATAAAGTGACTTGCTCAAGAACACAACACACAGCCTGGTCCAGGAATCGAACTCACTACCTCATGATTGTGAGTGATGTTCTAACCACTGAGCCATGTGCCTTCAGGGAGGTTACTAGATATGTTAACAATCAAAGGATGCCTATGCCTGAAGCTTTTTAAAGTGAGGAAAGGTTTTGCACAGGACCAACCCCCACTTTGTGAACAATGTGTGCATTTCCCCAAAAAGAAGAACTAATCTACACCATTGGATGCAAACAAAACCACAGGTTTTACACCTGAATTTTCCTTCATCTAGAAAGATGTTTAAATGAAGACTAGGGGGTCTCTCACACCCAGATGTTGAACAGCCATGGACTCTACTGAGTTCATCCTTCGACAGGTTTTGTTTTTCATCCTACAGAGTGTTCACCATCTGTATATATTTTATATAGTTTCTGTTTATTAGAAACACTTATCAAGTGTTGGTTGACTCAAATTATAGTAGGAAACATTTACTCAAAGGGGAATGCAGTAGGACTGAACTTCAAGCTTAAGCTTCTTAACTACACAGCCATATGTGAACTAATATCAGAAACAATTAGTTCTGTTGGAAATATCTATACACAACAAACTAAGGACACATCCCAACAAGGGAGCCCCTATGTGAGCCTTTTTATCATAGGTTTACTTGGCTGCTATTGACCTGGGGCCAAACAATAACAAACACAGGAGAATCCTGATCCCTTGTCAGCAACAACTTTCTGGAAAATGACCGAACATACATCAAAACATTGAATGAAATTAGTATAGATACAATTCTTAGTTGTTATTTATCTATGTATCTGGATACCTATGTAGCTAACTATCTTTCTGTCAACTGAAAGCAGTTTATGAATACACTAAATTAATCTTCAGGTAATAGTAAATCACATTAAGTAGTAACATCAATATGTGATCCAGTTAATCTGCTAAATACAGAACTAAGTCAACAGTTTAACGCACAGTCAATAGTTTAACATATCTGATAGATGTTACATAAAGGTAACCAATGCCTGCTTAATGATTTCTCAAATCATAATGACTCAATTATTGATCAATAACACGGGAAAAAAAAAAACAATTGGGGACAAATGATACAGCATATTCACAATCATACACAGATGATGATGATGATGGTGGTAATGTTGACACAATGTATGGAGAGAAAATAACACTGATGTAAAAGACACTCCCCACATGTTGCACAGAGTATTTTCAATAGATGAAGATAAAAAGAAGACTGAGTGAATCCAAGGCTTACATAGAAACACAATTATGCAGTAATAAAAAAAAAAAGTATGATAGCTGAAATAATGATGTTGGAAATGATAATGATGATGTGATTTCTCTTTGTATATATAGAAGAATAAAGATGCTACAGTAGTCTTGCAATTCTGAATAGGTATTAAAAAAAAAAAAACACTGAAAATTGAAACAAAGTCACAAATTACTTTTTGACTAGATTATAGTTCATTCTCTCAGTAAAACAATAGTTCACCACTTAACAATAATTCACAACACACACACACACGTACGTATGTATATCAAAACTGAATGAAAATGCATTTTTTTTTTCTTTTCTGGACATACAATGAAGATAAGAATCAACATTATTAGAATTCATATATGATCATGCAAATTACTGAAAAATAACGAAATAAAATTAATTACTAAAATAGGGAGAAAAAAAGAAATATATCACAGCAGCAAAATAAAGGAAAAAATTAAATATATATATATATATAGATAGATATATATATATATATAAACACAGCATATTTACATGTGCATAAGTCAGACTTGTGTGTAAGCTGCTGCAGTTTTTCCAGTTAAAATCAAGTGTAAAATAGTGCAACTTATACACAAGTAAATATGGTGTATATAACTAAATGATGCTCAATATCATTACTATGATAAAGCAAATAAAAATAAAACAGTGTATACATCAATGGTATAAGACAAGAAATGAAAGTGAACAAAAAAAAATCATGACAACAGAAAAGGGGAACAGGACAGGAATTAGGCATAAAAATAGCTTCCCTGATATTGTGCTTGTTTTCTGTAATCTTTTACTATCACCAGATCCCTGTCATGCCTTGACTTCTATAATGCACCTTATATATATATATATATATATATATAGACACTAGCCAGAAAAATTTGTTAGTATTTTTATAAGGATTCTAAGTTGGTGGAATTTCATAAACTGTTTATAAAATAGAAAAATAGCTATTATTTCTTATGTTAATGTGTGTTGTTTAAGGTATTATGAAAGAGAAAATCTGAAGAAAAAAAAAAAAAAAAAAAAAAAAAAAAAGTTATCTATAAATTGAATAATTCGTGACTAATAATTCATGACTAATTGAAGAAAAGATTTAGACTTAAATATTATAAACTGATAAAAAAAATTTTTTTTAGTTATAATTTTCAAATGCCTAAAATTTTCTAATCAAAATTTAACATCGTTAGGCACACTTCTTTTCTATAGCCACACTGTTTTTCTACAGTGTTCATTTACTTTTTTGTTGAAACATTTTAAATAATATTAACAAGTTCTGATTAAGTTACATTTACATATATTCATTACAATCCTATGAGTACTTTTTAGAAATCTAAAGTAATGACTAACAATTTCTATTGAACTTAACTATCACAGTATTAACTTTTAAATAACTAACTTTCACCCAGAACAATTTGTAAGATATATAGGTTTCTAGTTATTTTCTCAAATATCTGATATTGTGCAGTACACTAACATACAATATTGGCAACTCATCTTCAGGTCATTTAACACTGAATAATATCGATTACATTTATTAATAGTTTTCCATTAAGTATTTCATTTAAGCAGTAGTTATTTAGAATATTTAGTTCTATACTAAATACTGAGCCAAGGTTTTTTAAGTGCTATAGTATATATATATGTGAGATGTTCAGGAAAGAAACCTCATTAATAAGCAGGTGATTACATAATTAACTTAAAAGGCTGTAGAACTAAATTGTGGGAGAAAACTATGGCAATATTCAGTGACAAACATATTTGACTGAACATATACATGCAGGTGCAACTAACTAACTGTTGTGACCATTGCTACCAATACATCGAAACTTTAGAAGATAAAGTCAGTTATACCCTCATCTTTATAATGTCCTCCCCAAGAGTTGATACGGTCTTTGACCAAAGATCGGACTGTATCATCTTTTGTATCTGTACTTTGATTAGCTGCAATGAAGAAATGGTCCAAAGATACTGATAGGGAAAAAGAAAATTTAGAAGAAAATCTATATTTTATAGAAAACGCCATGTACAGTGAGTCAAAACATATCTTAAAATATAAAATATTGTCATGTAAATATTAAAATCAAAGATAAAATTGTAGAAGAAAGTCAAAGTTAGAAGGCAAAATATTACATATTCAGAAATCATATTTGACTAGCTCCACACCAACATCATTGAAAACCAATCTTTAATGTGTCATTACGCTCAAATATTTGCTTCCTCTTCTGCTTCTTAAAACACTCAGATCATCAAGACTGTTTCTTGTCCCCTTTTTCATTACATGCAACGTCAAACGTTTACGCATAGTATTTCAAACCAATAACTATTTCTCAACAAAATAATCTCCAACATCTTAAAACTAAAATTAACCATATCGATTCCCTGCAAGTCACAACCTCTCTGTTTGCAGATGGAGCGATTGACTTCAGGCAACAATTAAATAGAAATATATTAAAAAAAACAAAAACAAAACAAACTTTAGCTTGATACAGAAAGGGAAATTTGTAACATTCATGCCTCATCCAATTTGGAGACATAAAAGAATGTTTCTATTTAGAGATTATAAATGAGATCGCAAACTTTATTCCCAGCCAAAATAATTACTATCATACAGTATTGCCCACTACAAGGCACCAATTAATAATTCCTATTCTATTAGGCATTAGAAATAATTGGAGGTGTGTATTTGGCAATGAAACCTGAAGAAGTCTTGTGGAGAACTCAGAAAATTATCATTGATCTAGATACGATAATTTATACAGTTTAGCTCACGGCACTTTATACCATTTCCTCAGTCTGCATTATTTTGTGGTATAGTAAGTGGCTGTAAATATTAAACACAAATCATTTCTGAATTTCAGATACTACAAGCTGTATATATTTTGTATTTTGGAATGATCCATTTACAAAAGTGGAATGGTAACATGGCTGACAGTTTAAAAGGGAAGCAAATCTGTCACAAGGGAGGTAACTTTATATACTATTTCATGACAAGAAGTAAAATATAATTATAAATAATGTACATTTTTGCTATAAAAAGAATTTTCAATTAAAAAAATTATTTAGAGTACAAATAACAATACTAATGATTAAGAAATTAGAAATAAATAAATAAAACAAAAATCGATAAGACAATTTAAAATCAAAACAGTTCTGAAGGACAGAGATATCTTTCACTAAATACAATACTTCAAATACCAGAAATATGTCATTTAATATTAATTACCAGATATAAATACGAAAATTACAGACAAAACAATGTAAGTTTAAAAAAAAAAAAATTTTTTAATTAAAATCATTTTATCAGTAATTAATACTCACACATCACTAACAATAAAAAGTTATTATAAAACAGAGAAATCAGAATCAAATAAAGAGGTCTAAAGTGCATAAGTAAATCAAAAATATTTCCATTGATCTATACAACAGTGTTTTCCCTGAAACAGGGGGTCTGCAAAGAAGTGAAAGGGAAGTGTTAGATTCCAGTCAAATATGGCAACACATTTCATCAGAGAATTTAGAAAACACTGAAGTGAATTTACTAAATCTAGTAAATCTAACACTACATGGCAATAAGAGTTTGGACAGTGGGTATTGTTTGATTAATTTTGTTAAATTAATGAAGTTAATAAGTTGAATTCAATTTTGTCTACATTGTAGCTCACTAATACTACTATTATTGAATCTGATTGTTATTTACATATGAATAAAGGCACATGGCCTAGTGGTTAGAGCATTGCACTCATGATTGCTGGATTGTGGGTTTGATTCCTGAACCAGGTGGCATATTGTGTTCTTGAGCAAAACACATAATTTCACAACACACCAATCTACTCAGATGTAAGATGTAAATGAGTAACCCTGTGATAGATTAGTCACCTGATCAGAAGGAATATTGGCCTGCTCACCTAGCCAGTGAGGAGGCATTATTTGAAAGCTAAAACAATGCAAAGTGCATTGTGACCAGCAATGTACAACATTCAATAGTCTGGTCAATCACGTGATCATGTATGTAGGTTTTTCCCTCTTCACTCTTGTTATCTAACAATCAGTCATCACCATCGTTTTTATGTCTAATTTTTCCATGTTGGTTTAAGTTAGACAAGACTTGTAGAGGCAGCATTTTATGATTAGAAGCTCTTTCTAATATTGACCCTAACTTATTTTTACAAATGAAGCCAACTATTCCACAACTTCACATGAACAGTTAAGGTGACATATTTTTGCTTACTTATGTTGGAATTAAACGTCATCACTACTAGCTAAATAGTGTCAATGAAAATACATGTGGATCAAAACATATGCACACACGAACACACATATTTCCTGCTCTTTTTATATTTTTTAAAGATGGATTAATGTCTGAAACATCGAGATTCTTTCTCTTCCTTTTAAATGTCAAATGAATACATTTGTTAAAACTTGTCCCACTCTTGTCATCTCTTATTTTGCTTATTGTCTATTACACACACATGAATAAATTAGCTTCTACATGGAATTGAAACTATGTCCTAGGAGAAGCAAGGTGGGAATTTATTCCTTGCTCCTTAGTGACCACCAACAAACTACTTGATATAAACATAATTTTCAGATATCTTTACTTAACTACTTTATTTTTATATTCTCATTCCCCAACTAATGTTTTTTTAATCAATTGGCAATTGGCTGGTTAAACATGTC
This sequence comes from Octopus bimaculoides, assembly GCF_001194135.2. Classification (NCBI taxonomy): domain Eukaryota; kingdom Metazoa; phylum Mollusca; class Cephalopoda; order Octopoda; family Octopodidae; genus Octopus; species Octopus bimaculoides. The sequence continues at coordinate 182,244,041 of NC_068981.1, read as the reverse complement.
GATTAATTTTGGCTTAGAACTAATCAGATAAACTATCAGCGGTGAATCACAAATCTAATACAATTGGTTGTTCTTGTGTATCAATTAAAGTGAGAGAAGCAAATGAAGAAGTCAAATGGGCACAAGCAATTGATGGCTCATAGTGTGTCATTAGCACTTAAACATCACTCATGCAAGAGCACTTAACTCTTGCCAGTTCATTTTACCTCACTGTATACAGAAAGACACAGACTAACAGTTACACTTATCAATCAGTTGAGACAGCCAGTAATATTAAACAGGACCAATCAATAATTGTAGAGTGACAGCAAGTGAAGCCCAAAGCATGGTTATGATTCAGTCATAACCACTAAGTCTGCTATTACCTCTGAGAGGAGGACGTGTTAATTATTACACAATATCTCTGATATCTAGAGAGAGAGTTACCATAGCAGCATTACAGATATTTTATCAATAGGCATGGCTATGTGGTTAAGAAGCTTACTTTGCAACTATGTGGTTTTTAGTTCAGTTCCACAGTGCAGCATCATGAGCAAGTACTTTCTACTATAGCCTTAGACTGACCAATGCCTTGTGAGTGGTAGACAGAAACTGTATGGAATTCCATTGCACACACACACACACACATATATATTAATAAAGGTGGTGCTCCAGTATGGCCACAGTCGAATGACTGAAACAAATATGTCCTTCTGTTGAAATGAAATTTCAGTAAATTTCTATATCTTTGTGCAGCTGAGGATTGCTCTGCATTTTATATTTGATGTAATGTTTACATTGCTTAAATAAATGGAGTTGCATGAAACGATCGTACCGCAATATCTTTGGATATTCTTGTTGCTTATTTTGACTTTAATCACCTTATTCACCTTGAATCTATATATATATATATATATATATATAGATAGATAGATAGATATACTCACACACACACGTGTGTGTGTGTGTGTCTTGCTTGCTATTCCCTTCCCCACTTGACAGCCAGTGTTGGTTTGTTTACATTCCTAAAACTAAGCAGCTTGGAAAATGACACCAATGCATAAGCCACATTTTACTTCGATGCCTTTTATCTTTTACTTAGTTTCAGTAATTAGACAGTGGCCACACTGGAGCACCACCTTTATTTTTTTAAACCCTGGTACTAATTTTATTGGTCTCTTTTACTGAACTGCTAGGTTACGGGGGACGTACACACAGACACAAACACAAACACACACACACACACAATGGGCTTCTTTCAGTTTCAGTCAACCAAATCCACTCACAATGCTTTAGTTGCTTCTAGGCTAAAGTAGAAGATAATTGCACAAGGTCCCACACAGTGGGACTGAACTCTGAACCATGCTGTTCTTACCATACAACCAGAAATATTTTTTAAAGTACATATGTCCTTGTCTGCCTCATGCTCATTAGCCAGTAAAATGTCAACATACCTACTTCCTTTCCTTGTTTACACTTCAAGAATATAATCGTTTTTACTCTATGGCTATGAGGAGCAGACATGGATGAGTGGTTAAGGACTTTGTTTCCCAACAGTATGGTTGCAGGTTCAGTCCTATTGTGTGGCACCATGGGTAGTAAGTGTCTTCTTAGTCCTGGGTTGATCAAAACCTTGTGAGTGGATTTGGTAGACAGAAACTGAAAGAAGCCTGTTGTATATGTATTAGTGTGTTTGCATCTCCTTATCTTGACATTGCAGGACATAAGTAAATTAGTGCCACAGGAGGTGTCTTTTGTTTTCAATCTTCTGTGAAAACATGTCTGGCTGTGGGGAAATATTATTTTGCTTGGAAACATATAAGGATTTATGCTAGGAAAGGCATACAATCATAGAAAATCTGCCTCAACAAATTCCACCTGACTCATGTAAGCGTGGAAAAGTGGATGTTAAAATAATAACGATGGTGATGATGATGACACCACAGTAACTATTAGTAAGAAGATATATTGAAAGGCCAATATTCAAGAGGATGGAACTTTCTAAATTTTACATACCGGTCAAATTAACAAATATATATGTCTGTTTATGAACATGATGTTAGCCAAGTTTGCAACTCAATTACATTGTTATTTAACTAATTATATTGCTGCCTCTCTGTGTTTTCAAATGAAGTACAAGATATTTTTATGGTCTCACCAGCAATAGGGAAACTAATAGAAGGTTTATTTTTGGCACCTAATTAGTTTAATAATCACGTAGTACTTAATGAACCAAGAATTGTTGAGCTCAACAAAAGTAGTATTTGATTAACACCACTTTGATTAAAAAGAGTTTTATAAGATTTATAGAAAATTTCAGAAACTCAACACTGACTGGAGACCTCTTTTTCATTACCATTAAAAAAAAATCATCCTGAGTCTCAAAGTTCAAATAACGAACTATTTATTAGCGTCAATAATAAATTTAACATTGACATAAGGCCATACAATTTAGGGTTGGTGGTACAATCAACTCAACTTCTAATATGCTGGTTTCAAATTTTGGCACAAGGCCAGCAATTTTGGGGGAAGAAAGTCAGCTGCATCAACCCCCAGTACTTAACTAGGACTTATTTTTATTGACTTCAAAAGGATGAAAGGTAAAGTCAATCATATAAAAATTTAAACTATATTTAAATATAGGTGCAGGAGTGGTTGTGTGGTAAGTAGCTTGCTTACCAACCACATGGTTCCAGTTCCATTAGTTCCTTGAGCAAGTGTCTTCTACTATAGCCTTGGGCCGCCCAAAGCCTTGTGAGTGGATTTGGCAGACGGAAACTGAAAGAAGCCCGTCGAATATATGTGTGTGTGCCTGTGTGTCTGTATTTGTCTCCCAACATCGCTTGACAACTGATGCTAGTGTGCTTACATCCCAGTAACTTAGTGGTTCGGCAAAAGAGACCGATAGAATAAGTACTGGGCTTACAAAGAATAAGTCCTGGAGTCGATTTGCTCAACTAAAACGCGGTGCCCCAGCATGGCCGCAGTCAAATGACTGAAACAAAAGTAAAAGAATAAAAGAATTAATGAAGTGCCACTAAGCATTTTTCCCAGCATGCTAGCAATTCTGCCAAGTCCGAGTATTTTACTATGTTATAAGTAATTATTTAATCAACTCAAGGGTAAGTTGATTTAAACATGATTTTTGCTCAGATTAGAAAAGAATGCAATTAAATAACCTCAATTTTTATTTGGTGTGCTTTTAATAATGATACTCCAACGTTGTTATCAACCTCAATAATGATATAATTAATTATAAATTACTTTTTATGAGTGAAAACATGAATTCAACCTTGGGTTTGTTTATGTGATCTTTTTTGTGTTTTTTTTTTCTCTTTTGGTGCCAGAGTTTGAAGCTTTGCCACTAAACCTTGAGATTGTATGCAAAACAGTGGGTAGAAATGAGCTGTATAGCAGAAGGAAACTATGTGCATAAGGAGAAGGAATACAACAGGAACAATACCATCAGATGAAGACATGTTCAGTGCCCATTTGATACGATTTTGAACCAGTGATGGTGCTGAAGCTGACATTTGATAGGTATTTTCAGAATATCCTCTCTCAGAATTGGACATAAATGAAGGCTGGAAGAATGAACAACCAATTGGTCGGAAATAACTGCCTGAGTTTTGTGGAGACTTTGAGTAGGAAGCTTCTGAAAGTGGCCCGTGGTAGGAAACAGATCTTACATAAGGGTTTAGATTATTATTATTACTCTTAAATAAAGACGGGTTCCCGTAAGGTGATCGGTTGTAATTTCCAAACGGTGTGAAATCCTTTTTGGGATCTTTTTTAGCACCATAAAATAAAGTCGAAAACTTTGTTGATTTCAGAGTAACTTCCAGAAATTCTGCTGGTTTTTCCTCAGAAGTTGTTTGTGATACTGTTGATGGTTGTGAAAACTGTTTAGGTAGTTTGTATGCTGAATTTTGGGGTTGTTCAAAAATAGCTGCAGATTCATAAATACTAGTTACTGGACTTTTATACTTTTGGGAGGGCAGTTGAGGTTTTTCATAGATGATACATTCTTTTTTAGTCTCTTTTGGATATGCTTGCTGTTGGTCAAAGTTAGAAAATTTAGCAGCAACAGTTAAAACATTAGTGGAGTTAGTTGCAACGATATCTGAAGAAGGTTTAGTCAAATTGTAAGAGTTCGGAGTGTTTGTTGTAGCTACTGGTCTAAAATGAGACATAGCTGCAGATCGATGCCGGGGAGTTCCAGGCTGGCGAATATTCAAACGAGAAGCAGAAAATCTATGGAAACTGGGAGCTGAAAATTTTAAATTATTCAAATTATAATTAAAAAGAGAACAGAGAGGTAGATTATAAAAACAAATTCTCAATTCTATAAGCTTTAAATTACTACTGTTTCAAAAAAAAAAAGCCCACAATAGTTCTCAATTGGGTCTATATGACCCTTGGGAGTCCATATAAGATTTTTTTTGTTGTTAGAATTTATGAGCAATAAGTTGGTTACACTTCTACAGTATACAAAATGTTTTACTTTTTTTTATGTAGTTCATAATAACATTTAATTATAAAAATACAGAAGGATTTTTTTAATACATATTGAATGGTGATGGAGGTTCAGTAAAGTGAAAGGGGTCTATAGGCAAAAAATGATTGAGAACCACTGATACAGTTAATAGGTTGAACAATTTCTTAGTGTAAAACTTTATGGGAATCTGTAGTTATTAAGTCTTTAAAGCTGGCATTAAATTTTTTGCTGCAATGTTGACATGTCAATATTGTGGGCATGTGTTAGCGTCCACTAACACAGCCAAAGAAATCAGTCACACTTTGAAAGTCTATACAGCTTCCAAAGTTTCTATAATGATGTATCAAGTAAAAAAATTATATACACATACTAATTAAAAAAACATCAATAATAAATTTATGTTGATTTCTGACAAGCTCAGTGTCACAGATTTTGGTAGAAGGTAGAAATGACTAAACTGACAACAGTATCTACTGGTAAATATTATTTTAACCCTAGGAGGGTGAAAAGGCTTAGGAAAGATTTGAACTCAAATATAAAACTGCGTAACTAAATACTACAAAATATTTAATCCATCATTCTCTCTCTCTCTTTTGTTTTAGTCACCCACTATCCTTAAAATAAAATAATATTAAAATCTTTATTACTTGTAGCTTAAATTATTTCTAATTAAGATAAACTGATACTGAAATTAAAAGGGTAAACATGAATCTTGTTGGTTAGCATTATGAACACATTGTTCACAAGGTTTTTTAAGCATATAAATAATTATTTCTACTGAAGGCAAAAGGACAGCAATTATGAGGGGATGGGTTTAGTCAATACTATTAACGCCAGTACACAATTGGTATTTTAATTAATTCACCTTGATAGAAAGGCAAAGTTGATCTCAGCAAGATTTGGACTGGCAACATTAAGAGTTGTATGTAACTAAACAGCACAAAGGCATTTTGTCCGATTCTGCCAATCCAACACACTTGAGATTTATCAATGATGTCTCTTGAGGTTTATAAACCAACACATTGTAGATCACACAGAGAGTGACACAGGAAAATATTCATATTCATATGGATAAATTATTTTAAAGGCATTTGAAAGAAAAACATACACCAATCAGTTCATAGCATAAAATTTACCAGAAGTCTGATCAAAAAGCCTTTTCTTAGTCAACAGAAATAACAAAAATAGTAAAGAAGGCACCAATACATACATATATAATGTAGTGAGCAAAGAAATTTCTAACTAATTAAAATTAATTGACTCACTACGCTGGGTACATTAGCACCAACTTTGCTGTTTGTTTTCATGCAGCTGATTATTATATAATATATATATTTATATACATATATGTCACCATATCATGTCTGCTTTTCAGGCTAGCATGGGGTAGATGGATCACATGGTCTGAGTCAGCATATACTAAGGAGTACTGCTTGCCTAGAGGGTTGGAAGACCTCCTCTCACTCAGGTTTCCTTTTTGGCTTGGTTTCTATGGCTAGATGTCCTTCTTAGCACCATCCACTTTACCTAGTGTACTGGAAGCATTTCTCATGACACCAGCTTCAGACATGTAGCCATGCCCAAAATAGTTTGTTTTTATGTTCACTTATAATAAAAACAATTTTACATTAATCTCAGAGGTTACTCTATACTTTTGTAGAGTTTATTATTCTTAAGCAAGGATATTGTTGATAGTGACTTTGAAGTTACTGTC
>NC_068981.1:182208375-182237818 GCF_001194135.2 Octopus bimaculoides | reverse complement strand
ATATATATATATAGAGAGAGAGAGAGAGAGAGAGAGAGAGAGAGATAAACACAGCTATGAAAAGTTAGCTAGTTCTTACTGAATAGTATTTTTGCAAGGCAGTAACATGTTTGTGTGAGTGTTCAAGAAGATGGGAAATTCTATAATTAATTATATGCTTATGCAAAGTGCCAACAACAAAACTCTAAAACTAATAACTGTGCATTGTATACCATCCACTTTCAACTTCTGTCTCCATTCTGATACTGGTGCCGAAGGTTCGAAAGATGTAGTCTTACGGTTGATTGAGGTCTTGCGCAGAGAATGAAGCTGCTGTTCTAGTGTTTTGGCAGCTTTCGATGATGTATGGTAAGGAGAACCTTGAATAATTTTCAAGTTGGATTTATTTCCACTGCTAGTCCTAGCTTTGGCCATTTTAGGAGAACTATGTTTTAGCTTTTTGAAATTGGATTGGATCTGCTCAATCAATGGTGGTACTGGTACTGTTGAGGGAACATTGACATTATTCTCAACACTCTGAGAAGAATATGGTTTAGAATACTGATAGGGAGACAGATAATTATCAGAGCTAGTAAAGCTAGTATTACTTATATCATTAGAGGTATCTTGATTAGTTCTAGAAGATGGAGTAGTGATAATTTCTGATTCCATCTGCTGAGTCTTTTCAGTTTTGTTAATAATAACAGAGCTCTTATTCTGATGAGACACTGGTGATGCATAATGAGACGATGATGATGATGATTCTGCTTTTGTTGTTTTTAAGTGGGCTACAAATTGGTTAGGAGAATGCTGAGGCACTGAAGATGTTTGAGAAGAATATTGTATATTTGGTGAGATTTCAAAGCTGGACTTGGAAGATGTCATCACAGGAAAGGAAAACGCCGATAGCCGACGAACTGAAATTGGTAAATTGTTAAGTTATAGGCAGTTCAGAAAATAAAAGAAAAAGACATTAATTAGTTAAGAAAATAAAACTAATCTGGGTTGAAAACAAATATGTTAATTATGTTAGATATTTCTATAATTAAAACAAATGCAAAATAAATGATTTACTTTTAATTACAAAAGAAAATGAATATAGTAAATTAAATGAGTAAAGAAAAGATTCAAAAGACAACAATAATAATTTCTCTAAGAAATTAGACTTCTTACAAGAAAATGCTTCTTATTTAGAAATGATAAAGTAAAAGGAACATGGGGAGAATTGCCATTAGAACAAATAGTACTAATTACATAATTATCTCTATTATTATCTGATTCACACAGTGAACAAGATTTGATATTTATACAACTGTTATTATTACTACATTATATATATATATATATATATATATATATATATATATAGATGTAAGAGTGAGGAGATGATCAGGAAGAGGAATGCTAGTATCTAAAAATGTGCTGGGGTATAAAAACTTAATTTGTAAACTTGTGTCACATTGACTTCAGTACTAAGGAACGTAAACACTCAAAGTACTTGCTCTTATATCTACTTAATTACAAAATGAGGGCTATCTAAATGCTATCCTTTGTATGTTAAACTTATCCACACTCAAAACATACATGTCCACTTGAGAGACGATCCCAATGAACTTGTAACTCGAGCTGTAAAAAACTGATAGAGAAAACAATATATCTAACAAGTTTCCTGAATTTGTTTCTACTTTTGCAGAGCAGAAATCTGGGAAATCTCAAATGCTTGTGGCCCAGATGGAAAGATTAAGTGACACAATTGGTTCTATATGATCATTAGTGACTACATGAAAAGTGAGATGTTATCATCATCATCATTTAACGTCTGTTGTCCATGCTGGCATGGGTTGGATGGTTTGACCAAACTGGCACGCTCGAGGGCTGCACCAGACTGCAGTCTGATTTGGCATGGTTTTCTATGGCTGGATGCCCTTCCTAATGCCAACCACTCAGAGTATAATGGGTGCTTTTACGTGCCACCGGCACGGATGCCATTTGCATGATATTGGGGTGTGTTTATGTGGCAATTTGCATGACACCGGTATCTGCGATTTTGCTTGGTTGATGGGATTTCTTCTCAAACACAACAAAATGCCAGTGGTCTTTGTCATTGCCTCTGTGAGGCCCAACAATCACAAAGAACTCAGCCACTTTGCCTCTGTGAGGCCCAATGCTCAGAAAGTATTCTCTACGTGTCACCAGCATGGGTGCACTTGACTTAATGGGTCCTCTCAGGCATAGCACACTATATATATGTGTGTGGAAAATGCTCAGGGGCAATAAACACTGAAAATGTGCAGAAAACAGCTTCCGCCACATTCCAAGGAGGAAAACTACAAGTAGTTGATACCTTCTGTTACCTAGCTGACCAAGTCAGTAGCGGCGGTGGATGCTCTGAAAGTGTAACTGCTAGAATAAGAATAGCCTGGGCAAAGTTCAGAGAGCTCCTACCTCTGCTGGCGACAAAGAGCCTCTCGCTCAGAGTAAAAGGTAGACTGTATGACATGTGTGCAAACAGCCATGCTACATCGCAATGAAACATGGCACTGCTGAGGATATGCGTGAGCTTGCAAGGAATGAAGCCAGTATGCTCTGCTGGATCTGTAATGTCAGTGTGCATACATGAAAGAGTGTAAGCGCCCTGAGAGAAAAGCATCAGATGTGGTGTGCAAGAGAGACAACCGCGCAGGTATGGTCATGTGTTGCGTATGGATGAGGACAACTGTGTGAAAAAGTGTCACACCCTAACAGTAGAGGGAACCTGTGGAAGAGGTAGACCCATGAAGACCTGGAATGAGGTGGTGAAACATGACCTTCGAACTTTAGGCCTCACTGAGGCGATGACAAGTGACTGAGACCTTTGGAGATATGCTGTGCTTGAGAAGACCTGGCAAGCCAAGTGAGACCATAAGTGTGGCCTATGCCAGTGCAGCATAACAGGCCCATTTAAGAGTACCCTTCAATCATTGGGCAATAAACTGTGCTTGCAAAGACCTGTTGAGGCAAGCAAAATCGTTGTGGCTGATGACAATACTGCTTGATTGGCACGTAAAAAGCATTATTTGAGCGTGGTCATTGCCAGTACCGCCTGACTGGCTTCCATGCCAGTGGCATGTGAAAAGCACCATTCAAGTGTGATCAATGCCAGTACCGCCTGACTGGCTCTTGTGCTGGTGGCATGTAAAAAGCACCCACTACTACACTTCTGGAGTGGTTGGCATTAGGAAGGGCATCCAACTGTAGAAACTTTGCCAGATCGGATTGGAGCCTGGTACAGCCTTCTGGCTTGCCAGCCCTCAGTCAAACTGTCCAACCCATGCCAGCATGGAAAGCAGACATTAAACAACGATGATGATGATATATACACACACATATATACATACATATATATACAATAGGTTTCTTTCCTTTTCTGCCTACCAAATCCACTCACAGAGCATTGGTTGGCCCTATGTTATCAAAGAAGGCACTTGCCTGAAGTGCTGTTCAGTGTACCTCAATCCCAAACTACATAATTGGAAAGCAAGCTTTTTAGCCACACAGCCAGACCTGTGTATTCTAAAATTATTCGTCTAAGAGGGACCTGCATAATTTTCTATATTTTTTCCTGACATCCATGATAATTATATAAGTTCCATGATATTCATGAAACAAACAGATTGAAAGAAACCACAGAAAACAGCTTAATGTAAAAAAAAAAAAAAATGAAAAGCCCAGAGCTAAAAAATCCTTGTTATCCTCATTTTAACATCCACTTATCCCTGCTTACATGGGTTGGGCAAAATCTGTTGAAGCAGATTTTCTACAACCAAGTGCTCTTCCTCTTGCCAACCCTCATTTATTTCCAAGTAAGGTAATATTTCCCCACTATAAGACTGTTTTCATGGAAACTTGGAAATGAAAGGTGCCGCTTATATGACAGTGAAACTCATTTACAACTGTCATACAATATCAAGACAAGAGAACAGTAACACTCACACACATTTATACACATACATACATACTTTCATACATACACATACACATTTGTCAGGTTTCTTTCAGTTTCTGTCTACCAAATCCTCTCAAGGATTTGGTTAACCTCGAGCTATAATAGCAGACACTTTCCTGAGTAGCTATGCAGTGGGACTGAACCGGAAACCGTGTGGTTGGGAAGCAAACTTCTTATCATACAGCCACACCAGTGTCTATAAAATAACTGTAACTTGCACTAGGGAAAATACCAACAATATATAGGGAAAAGCTAGAAAGAAACAAAAAAAAAAAAAGGTTTTAATTTAAAACAGGTGAAGAGGATAAAAACCATTTTAGTGCAAGGCTGACAAAAGACTCACTGAATAGGCAAAAGGCAAGGGTTAACTAAGCTATAAACAACAATAATAATTATACCCTTTTTCTTCAGATTTGAAATCCAACGTGTGTTAGACTCATTAAGGCCCCGTTTTATATACCAGTCTATTGGTTTGTTAAACTCATTATTGTTTACAGAATCACTGTTAGTTTGATTGTAGTTAAGACCATGACTAAGATCATTGCTATGAGAAATATTAGCTGGAAGAGTTTTTGATAAAACAGGCAAATTATTTTGGAGACCAGTGTTCTTGGTGGCAGCTGTAAGTGAATAACTTGACTTAGCATTATTATTGATTGGGTTTATTTTGTGATTGGATATCACATTTTTTTGTTTTTTCTCAAGGATTTTCTTCCTTTGAATTAATATAGCTGAACAGTCTGCAAAGTGAAAAACAGAAATTTCAAAGTGTATACATATATATATTATGTTAGCATTAAATGGATATTTCATAACAAAATTAATTTGTTTTGGTGGTAGAAAGAAAAATAAAATCTCAAAACAAGTACTATACAAAGATCACACCAGGTTTCAGTATCAAAATACACATTTTAAATATTAGATAAGAAATATAGTTTAGAAAATACACTGTAAATGCATAATAGAGAATATACAGTAAAAAAATTATGTTCATTAGAATTTAATGCTTTCTGAAGAAAATGACTTAGGCAAAGTATTTTAGAAACTGCATTACCATAAAAGATATTAAAAATAAAAATAAGACTACATTGTGTACACATACATGCACATGAGCATGCAGGCATATACACAAGCTATGTCTACTGAATTAGAGATACATAAGTATTTTATTACAAAACTAATTTAAATCATTTCATAAAAGTAGTTTCAGCTGTAAAAGATTATATGTAAAAACATAAATATTCTATTAAAATATTTTCCTTACAAAATTTATAAAAACAGAAAGAATAACTACAAGTGTATACATACACACACACAGACAAAAAATTCATTTTAGCATTTCAAGGAAATATATACAATACAAGTGCAAAAAAAAAAAAAGTGCAAATATACACATATTTAACTTGGAACTAATATTTTAAAAAACGAAAGGGGGAAAAATTCTTTTTAGCTGTTTGTGAAGATTACTAACAAATGCACACGGAAATAAAGTAAAGTGACAAAAGAATGAGAAACTGTTTTTTCCCATTCATTAAAATTTTTACCAATTATGATCATTTGAAATACAAAGTTGATAAATCAATGCTGGAACAATAAAGAATAAAATTAATTATCTCTGTTGTCTGCAGCAACTTAGTTTAGTCAACAAGAGCAAACTAACTAGAGCAGCAAGTGTTAATGATATAAGAAGCTCATTAGCAGATGGCAAATTCAATTCGGTGTACTTGTTGTTATTGAAGCTGCTTTCAATTTAGCAAGATAGAAGAAAAAAATGTTAACATGAAAGTTCTATTAAAATGTCTATCGTTATTGAAGCATTTCCATTTTGAGTTGCTTATAGTAAAATTTTATGAAAACCGTTTATAAAAGTAGCTATTAGTAATAAATGAAAACTGCTTATAAAAGTAGCTATTAGTAATAAATGAAAACTGCTTATAAAAGTAGCTATTAGTAATATTAGTGAAGTTAGAGAGCTGAACGAAACTGATCTTACTAATATGTATTTTATTGTTTGCATAATATACATTAATATACTTGTTATTATACTGAGAAAATATACAAGTGAAATAGTAACTGATCTTGCATAAAACTACCCATTTAGTAAAACAAAATTATTCCAATTAAAATTAATCGTTTAGCATTTAAATTGGCTTTGTCTGGCCTAAATATTGTAGCTGTATCATGTTCAAATTGACCAGATCTGACTTCTCATGCCTACCTTACAATGTCTTTCTAAAAAAAATAAGCGATCACATCATTGTAATCTTGAAGCTGTGAGATAATGTATGATTAACTGAAATAAATAGGCATAACATTTGACAGAGTAATCTGAATGCTAAAGGGTTAATGTAAAGAACTCAAAGAACGTAGGAAAACAACTAAAAAACAACTAATGTCATAGTAAATGTGATGGTGGGATCAGTGGCAAACCTAGAATGTGCCTCCTGGGAGAGTGCTTAAGTTTGCACCCCACTCCCAACCCCAACCTATACGACCTTATACAGCAGACACAAAAGTGCCACCTCCATAAAAGTGATGTCCGGGGCTGACCCACCACCACTGTCACAGCTATACTACTGTTGTGGACACAATTATTCATACACCTGTGTATATGTTGCTTTATCATGTAAAATTTATTGCTAAATTATATAGGTGTAAAAGACATTAAAAACAAACAAATGTAATAATAATAATAATAATAATAATAAAAATCCTTTCTACTGAAGGCACAAGGCTTGAAATTTTGTGGGAGGGGACTAGTTGATTACACTGACCCCAGTGTTTCACTGCTACTTAATTTATTGACCCCAAAAGGGTGAAATACAAAGTCAACTTCGGCGGAATTTGAACTCAGAACATAGTAATGGGTGAAATACCACAAAGCATCTTGCCTGGTGTGCTAATGATTCTGCCAGCTCACCTGTACAGCTCAAGAACAAGCATTAAGGACCAACTGTGTGAAGTGCAGAATAGACAACACTACCAATAGCAACAAATGCATGTGAATGGTACAGCACATCATTAGCAAAAGCCTCAAATTGGCATAGCATGAATACAAAAGACGACGTGACAATGTGGCAAGAATGATCCATTGGGAATCTGTGGAAATCATAGCCTACAAAGAGCAAAAACGTGGTATGAGAAAACTCTAGAAGGAGTCACCGAGAATGAGAATTGCAAAATCCTGTGAGATGCAATGATTCAGTGTGATCACCAGAGCAGACATCGGAAACTGGACATTGTTGTGGTGAATAAAAAAGAACATGCATGGTAATTGACATAGCATGTCCCAATGACAACAGGATCAAAAAGACCGAAGAAGAAAAAATAAACAACTACAATGATTTGAAGTGGGAAATATGAAGGTTGTGATCAATGAGAAGAGTAGACATGATACCAATAGTAATTGGCACACTTGGAAGTAACAGCATTCAACTACCAAAATGGCTCCAAAAGACTGGTACACATGTAAAGATAGAACACCTACAAAAATCAGCATTGCTTGGTACTACAAGAATTCTTCACAAGATTCTTGAAGCATGACCAGTAAACAAGTGTCACCTTAGTCAACTGGCTGTGGACAGCTGACACTTTCCATCATATCCAGCAAAATAAACTGTGAGTTTTCATATAATAATAATAATAATAATAATAACAATAATAATAATAATAACAATAATAATCCTTTCAACTATATGCACAAGGCCTGAAATTTTGGGGACAGGGAGCTAGTCAATTACATCAATCCCTGTGCTTAACTTGTACATTATTTCATCAACTCTGAAAGGATGAAGGACAAAATCATCCTCAGAGGAATTTGAGCTCAGAACATAAAGAGCCAGATGAAATGTCATTAAGCAGTTTGTGTGATGTATTAATGATTCTGCCAGTTCACTGCATAATTATTAACAATAATTATTATCATGATGATGAGGTGGCAGAATCATGAAAATGCCAGGGGAAAATGTTTTGAGGTATGCGTTCTGGCTCTTTACAATCTAAATTCAAATCCTTTGGCTGGATTTGAACTCAGAATGTAGAGAGTTAAATTATTACTTTTATACCATCATCACTGATGGGTACTGGAACCAAGAGAACACTGGATAAAAAAATTTAATCTTTTACTTGTTTCAGTCATTGGACTGCAGCCATGTTGGAGCACCACCTTGAAGGACTTAGTCAAACAAATCAACGCCAATACTTATTTGTTTTAAGTGTAGTGCCAGTTCTATTGGTCTATTTTGCTGAACTGCTAAGTTACAGGAACATAAACAAACCAAAACTAATTGTCAAGTGCTGGTGGGAGAAAACACACACACACACACGACAGGCTTCTCTCAGTTTCTGTCAATCAAGTCCACTCCCAAACCTTTGGTCAGCCCAAAGCTATAGCAGAAGACACTTGTCCAAGTGGGACAAAAACTGAAACCATGTGGTTTGGAAACAAACCACCACACAGCCAAGCCTGCACCTAAATAAATTTAGTTATCCCCCAAAATTACATAATTACACTTATTCACCATTCTACTTTCAATAAATAGTGCTCCAAGTCGTTGTACTTCAAGCAGTGTAAAAAGCTGATTATCATTAATTAATTACTGTTATAGTGACCTTTTGTCTGACCTTAGGTTCTGAGTTCAAATTCTGACAAGCTCGATTATGCCTTTCATCCTTTCGGGGTCAATAAAATAAGAATCAGCTGAATACTGGGGGTCAATGTAATTGACTTATACCCTCCCCTGAAGTTGCTGGCCTTGTGCCAAAATTTGAAATCATTATTATTATTATGTGAAGGGCGAGCTAACAGAAATGTTAGCACACTGGTCTAAATGCTTAGCAGTATTTCGTCTGTCTTTATGTTCTGAGTTCAAATTTCGTTGAGGTCGACTTTGCCTTTCATCCTTTCGGGGTCAATGAATTAAGTACCAGTTTTGTACTGGAGTCGGTCTAATCGATTGCACCCCAACCAAAAAATTTCAGGCCTTGTGCCTAGAGTAGAAAAGATTATTATTATTATTATTATTATTACTATTATTATTATGTGAGGAAACATTGCCTGGTGGTTAGGGTGTTGCACTCACAAACTAGCGATCATGATTTCAGTTCCTAAACCAGGTGGCGTATTGTGTTCTTGAGCAAAACACTTCATCTCATGTTGTTCTGCAAACATCTCAGCACGTAACAAGTGGTATACAGTGCACCTCTTCAAATAACGTTGATTTGATGGAAAGAGTGAGCAAATGTGTGGCACAAACATTTGATCACAATAAACAAATCTTTTGCGCAGGTCATTCAGCAAAAGTTGAATGCTCATGTTATATGTTAGGAGAGTCCATCATCATTATTGTTATCATTAAAGATTATTATCTTCAGAATTGCAGTACCATTGATATTATTCATATCATTAAAAATACTATTTTTGAATTTAGGGATAAAACGATAATAACTTAATGAAGAACCCTAATAACAACATCTCAGAGACAAACTAAAAAGTCAAAAACAAAAAAAAAACAAAGCATTTGTCAGGTTAGAAGAGCAAAAAACATGCACAATATGGCAATCAATGATATCACGTAACTATGAAAAACTAAGCAAAAAAATTAATCAGACATGCACAGTGCAGGACTAATGTAGCAGTCAACTACCATCTTGGCTTCCTCTTCTCCATAATGCGTTATCCTTCACTTGATGTTGTTGTCGATGTGTATGTACACCTATTGTATTGTATTTTGAAGCCGGTGAAGCCTTTTTATTTCCTATAGAAAAAAATAAGGTTAAGTCCAAACTGCACACACACATTCAGCAATTAAAAGGCCAGTGAAACATTATATATATATATATATATATATATATATATATATATATATATATATATATATATATATATATATATATTATATACATATTAATTCATATAAATTAATTCAAACATGTAAATTCAGAGTTAAAACAAAGAAACAAAAAAGAATCATAGTTGGGAATATGAAGGATTAGTTTGGAAAGTATACAAACATTTCACAGCAAAAAGCACTACATATAAACAACATTAGGCAATCTCTTATAGAAATTCTTCTAAGCTAGAATTGTATTGAAAGATTTGTTTTAAAGCATTTTCTTCATTGGGGCCAAAACATGTCACAGCTCTGAACAGGGCCTAATGTGCACAAATATTGGTCGCTCACCTGTGATAGTGCACTCACCATTTACACAAACACAACAGGCTGAATTTTGAAACCAAAAGGCTGTCAGCTTGCTGTGTAAATACATGCTAGTATTCCCTAAACCCAACTCTGGTGCTATGTGTCACTCCTCAACAAAGTACTATGACAATGGCTTCTACATTCTTTTCTTTATGTGATTTTGTACAGTCTGCCTAAGCCCACTCATTGTACTCGTTTCTCACAATACCACTCCAACTATATTTCCCAACATGTCTTATTAAAACCAAGGTCAAATTTTTCTTCTTCAAAACTGTATCACTCTGGAACTCAGTACCTAATTACCAGTGTTTCCATCTAATCAATAACTAGCAACAATGTAAACCTAACATCTTTTATACTATTCTTATTCTGCTATTGCATTCGCTTTACCAGAGAATCCAAATAAAGGCAGAGACTCTGTGATCATTTTTATTAGTTCCTGCTTAACAATCCATACATACATATTTGATTCTGATTATTGGCAGAAACATTTAATAAGTCAATGACTTATCATATAGTACTAAATATTTTTTAAATACAAAATACACATACGCATATCTATGTATATACACACAAATAGCTGTTTGAGAGTAATTATTTAAAAATACATAATTAAATCAATATTTCCCATACTTTCAATAGCTTAATGTCTCACACCAAAACATTGCTGACACACTTTGGCCAGTTCATATATTTGATGCATGTCTGATAGCACCAGTACTGAACCATTAATGATACTTTCCCCTCAAATGAAAGGCTACACAAATTTTACCATGTACCCTGTCTATGTTTCCTTGTTTCCTTACAATGATTAACCTGAAGGAATATAAAATGAAGATTAAACTGTACTAATCATATCCAGTTAGTTAACCCCACTACTTGCTTAAGAGATGATTAAATTAGATATAAGCACTCATTAGATTAAGTAAAAAAAAAAAATGAAAAACACTTTACAATTTCTAACCAAATTGTCATATTTAGTTGGAATCCAGTACAAAAAAAATGTGACCCCATTTAATAGTCAACAACCAAATCACTAAAGATTTAGAAGCAAAAGTAGGGATAAAGTACATGCATCATAACAGTTTTTGTTTTAGCCTCACTGCAAAGTTAGTTAACAGCAAAGATATAAGTAAACATAAATACACTCTTAAATGAATAAAGAATGTGAAGTTAGTTTTAGACCAACAAAACACATTAACAAATGACCTGCTTTAAAACTACAAGTGGATACAGAAATGGTTATTTTTTTTGGTGATAGAGTTTTAATTAGAGATTAGTGGTTGCAGAATGTGATAATGGTATAGGAGACCTGATTTGCAGTATAGAGTTATGTTGACTAAGATAACATGTGTGCAGTTGAAAGAATACACAGCTGGGGATAATGTTAGAATACAGAATGGTAATATAAACTAGAGATGATTGATATATGTTAGTACACATATGATAGCAATATATATAATCTATGTAGTAGACATACAAATAGGGCAACTATTTTTCTGTAGATTGGGAAAATGATGAACACCTTTAAATTGATTTTTGAACCTCATTGGGTTCTCATAAGAAGTGTCTACATCACTTGACCAATGTCAGAGAAGTAAGCAACTAATCTGTTTACGCTCAACAAATCCAGTTGCTACCAAGAACTGGAGCTACTAATTTGCTTACTATAAGTATTTAACACTTTATTACCTCCGCCTTTGTTAAGGCGGAGGTATAGTTTTTAGTTGCGTTTGTTTATTTGTTTCTTTTCCATGGACAAAATATTTCAAGAACCACCAGATGGATTCGGATGAAACTTTCTGGAATGTTTGGCCTCATGACTGGCACAAACCAATTAGATTTTGGGATTGATCCAGTACCAGACAAGGATTCTGGTTTATTTTTCTGTTTTTTTTTACTTAATTTTTGAGAGCAGTTGGGTTCACTTTTAGTATTCTTGTTTGTAAGAGCAGTTGAGTTTATTTCATGATTTTAAAAATCATTTCTGGCTAATCGTTGAGAGGACGCTGGTGTTGCTTTGGCAAAGGTTTGTGCTCTCTGAGTGCTCTTATTTAATATCAATCCACACGGCATCAAAATATGATATAATATACATAAGCTACACAATAGACATAAAAACATGGCAAATTAAACTAATTCTCCATAGATTGCAAAAATGATGAATATCCTTAAATGATTTTGAAACTTTTTCGGATTCTCATCAGGTGTCTACGCTTCTTGAATCAATCCCAGAGAAACAAATAGCCAATCAGTTTATATACATGGCAAATCAGGTAGTTTCAGAGAGTTGGAGCAACTTAATTTGCATACCACAGTTGTGCGAGCTTGTTTTATTTGAGTACAGATACATGAGAGTAACACATAATTTTGTTGAGGGAGATAATATGTGTACCAGTTGAAATAATACACAGCTGTGTCGGCTGGAATAATGTAAGTACACAAGACAGTGACACACTTGTATTGGCTGGTATTATGCAAATATTCGTAATGATAATGTAATACAGTCATTATTAGCTGGGATAATACAAAAACATATGATGAAAATATATAGTTGTGTAGACTGCAAGAATGAGAGTACACAAAAGTAATGGATAGTTGTGTTGTTTGTGGGAGTGTGAGTATGTATGATGGTAACACAGTTGTTGGCTGTGATAATGTGAACAGAAGGGGATGTTTAATCACAGTTTGTTTCTGATGAAGCAAACCTATGATCAAAGCCTTCCAAACATGAACATCCAATTCTAATTTCAATGAGTGTATCTGAGAGTATATTACACTAGCCACTTATCTAAAGAAAAAGGGCTAACAGCACCGTTTTCTTTAGATAAGTTTAGACAATAAGTATTTGCTTGATGGGACTTTGACTGCTTTTTCTAGCAGGTCACTGGTCACATAAACACTGGAGACTGATTCACATGACTGGAACATACAGTTGTGTTGGCTGTGAAAATATGTGTAGAAGTAACAGTAATATATAATTGTCTTGACTGTCTTTAATGTGTGGTGTTAATGGCAATAAAGAAGTGCATCAGAGACAATATGTATAAATTAGATATTCAAATTTTCAATCAAGTCTGTAACAATTTTAGACAAAACAAATGACAAATGTCTTAAATTCACTAGGCTTTGAATTGCTATAAAATGTTTAATTTTAGTTGCTATAACACACACACATATATGTGTGTGTGTGTGTGTGTTATAGCACCTAAAGTTAAAACATTTTATAGCAATTCAAAGCCTAATGAATTTAAGATGTTTGTCATTTATGTGTGAGCTCTTTCCTTCCCTGAATGTCTGCTAATACATTACATGAACCATGTCCTTGCATTGTTGTTTTTTTGGTGTTTGTTCATCTTTTTTTGAGGATTTACTATATATATATATATATATATATATATATAATAAAATAAGAAATAGAAAGTCTTTGGTACAGTAATATATATTTGAAAAAATGAAAAATGAATAGAAATGGCTTTTCTGATAATTTTGCCACTTTAATAATTAAATGTTTATAAAGTGGAAAAATTATCAGAAAAACCATTTCTATGCATTTTTTTCAATAATACACACAAACACATAAAGAAATAACTTGTACTCACCAACTGCTGGTGCACTACGGTCATTGGTAACTGCTTTTCGGAGTCTAGTACCTTTATGAATCTCTCCGAGGAAAACATTTCTATCAACAGGCTTGGAAGTATTACTGGCTTGTTTTTTGGAACCCAACTTCATAGGCGGGGGCGCACATGGCGGTGGAGGTGGTGGTGGAGCTGACATGGTGTCAGTGAGCAACTCTGTAATTAAAAAAGAAAGAAAAAAAAACAAAAACATTATTATTAGCAACATAGAGATGAAATTTTATACAAAACATTAAATTTAAAAAAATTTTTTTTTTCGATACTCAAATGAAACAATTGTCATTTCTCATTTGCAATACCTTTTTCCTATTCTTACATGAAAAATAACATTAAAAAAAAACACCAACAAATGAAGCCTCTTTACTCTGTAAAAAGGCTAATCACAATTAAATGAATGTCTAAGCACTAATAATTAACAGAATATATTACCAAGAATATACAGTTGTCCAACCCATGCCAGCATGGAAAACGTGCGTTACATGATGATGATAAAAAATATTATGCTTTGTGTTTGGTGGGATATGAAAAATGTTGTTTGTCTATCACAAAGTGTTACACAAAAACGAAATAGCTGATACAAAAAAGTATTGTTGTGAACTGTAAGACTTGCACAGAAATTCACAGAAAATGTGTCCATCATTGGTTAACTGTAAAAGGATGTTGCTCTTACATAATAATGCAAGTGACTCAGGAAAAGATTACAGCACCAAATATGGAAGTTTTGCCTCCCCTGCCACTCTCTTAACTTTACTCCATCTGATTATCATCTTTTTAGATTATTGCAACATTATTGCACTATCCGAACGTGATCGATGCCAGGCATGCCTGACTGGCCCCTGTGCCAGTGGCATGTAAAAAGCACCCACTACACTCTTGGAGTGGTTGGTGTCAGGAAGGGAATCCAGCTGTAGAAACATTGCCAGATCAGATTGGAGCCTGGTGCAGCCACTGGCTCTTCAGACATCAGTCAAATCGTCCAACTCATGCCAACATGGGAAATGGACATTAAACAATGATGATGATGATGATGATGATGATGATGATGATGATGATGATGATGAAGAGGTCAAAAACGATACTGAGCATTTCTTAGCTTTTGAAACCTGAAAAATGTTACACCCGAGAGATCAACAATTTGTCAAAAAGAGGGGATTATGTTATCAATAGTGAGAGGAAATACTGATTTCAATTTTAGGCACAATGCCAGCAATCTTGGGGGCAGGGTAAGTCGATTATATTTGCTCGTGTTTAACTGGCATTTATTTTATCAGTCCCAAAAGGATGAAAGGCAAAGTCGATTTTGACAGAATTTGAACTCAGAACATAAAGACGGACAAAATGTATTTTACCCAGCATGCTAACAATTCTGCCAGTTTGCTGCTTTAATGAGTGGAAATATCTTGATTGAATATTTCAATTAAGATCAAAGAAGAATTTTGTTTCTTTCCCATCTTGGAATACAGTAGGACTCACTTCCCAACCTAATAGAATATAGTGTGCCATCCAGAGAAATGCTTTGGTGTGGTTTTGAGTACATTAACAATAAACTGACAATTCACTACTTCGTTAACATCACGTATCTAATGAAATTTAGTGCAGGGATAGAAATGCCTCACCATCACATTGTATTGACTCAAAATAAAAAAAGGTAATTAATAGTAAATTTTCTATTCCAGTTTTCTTCAAATTAATTTCATTATTATTGACAAACTTGGCCTTTCAACAATGCTATCTTTATAAAGTTCATTATTGTCTTAGTTTTATGGTCATAGATACTTCAAAGGTGTGATCATGAGACTTGTATGTTCCAACTTTAAAATTGAATGAAAACACATTTGATATTACACAATTTTGCAAACAGTGGAAAGTAGTTTACTGCTTTATTATTGATAAACAAATTCAACGATTCATTGATGTTGCATAAAGAAGACAGTAAATATTTAAATAAAATAAAGCCTAAAGTAAATGAACTCCTCTCTTTCTCAAGTTATGGTTTTCAATAAAACCTGGGGAAATGAAGCTGATAATCCATCTTGATTCAAGAAGAATGAGTTAAGTAGAGTCTATTGGATGATCTGTGTGGCACAAATGAACAGAGAATTCTGATTGGATATGAAAGGTGTTGACAATACTGCTGTATAGGCACAAGCATGGCTGTGCGGTTAAGAAGCTTGCTTTACAACTATGTAGTTTCAGGTTCAGTCCCATTGCATGACACTTTGGGTGTCTCTTATTGCCCCAGGGCAAGCAATGCCTTGTGAGTGAATTAGGTAAATGAAAACTGTGTAGAAGCCTGCCATGTGCGTGCACGTGTGTGTGTCTGTTCTGTGTTTGTCACCCCTACCCACTGCTTGATACCCAGTGTTGGTTTGTTTATGGCTCTGCAAAAGAGACTGCTAGAAGAAGTACCCAACTCACCCCCTACTCAAGTACTGATACAATTGTTTGACTAAAAGCTTTCAAGTTAGAGCTGCTAAGCATTTAGCTTACTGTACTAATGATTCTGTACTAATGATTCTGTACTAATGATTACTGTACTAACGATTCTGCCAGCTTGCCACCTTAATAATAATAATCCTTTCTGCTATAGGCACAAGACCTAAAATTTTCAGGGAGGGGACCAGTTGATTAGATCAACCCCGGTACACAACTGGTACATAATTTATCAACCCTGAAAGGATGAAAGGTGAAGTCAACCTTGGTGGAATTTGAACTCATAATGTAAAGACTGATGAAATACCACTAAGCATTTTGCTTGATGTGTTAACGGTTCTGCCAGCTCACCGCCTTTATAATAATAATGATAATAATAATAGTAATAATAAAGCTTTCAAATTTTGGCACAAGAGGTGGGTATTAGTTGATACCCTCAAATCCAATATTAGACTGGTACTTTATTTTATCAATCCCAGAGGAACAAAGGTAAAATGTGATTTGAAGCTGGAATGTAAAGTATTGAAGCTAAATACTGCTAGATGCTCTACCAATTCTGCTAATCCAATTTTGAAACAATAAAATACTTATTTCCAGGCAATTAGTGCTGAAATTAATGCAATAAATGGTACATTTAAAATCTTCAAGATAAAGCTAGCTAATTATTTAATTTAGTCAACAAACTTTTGGCATGACTATAAACACTGAAAACAGTGACATGTTTTACAACTCACTGACATACAGTTTTTGCTATCAGGAATTTTAGCAGAACCAGTCTTTAAACACAAAGAATTTAAGCATTAAATTTTTTATTCAGAAATATGATCTTGAAGCTAGAGAGAGAGAGAGAGAAAAAAAAAATCAGCTAAAATTATTTAATATGCAAAAGCATTGGTAAGAATTTTTATGCTCAGTGAATTTTATCAAGAAATGTACCAGCAATATGACTAACTAATTTCTCTTTAGTTGCTTCACATTCAATTTTCTATGCTCGGAAGGTTGATAAGGGGTTGGCAATCTTTAAAAATTTGTACAATTTGGAAGTAAAATCTTAACAGTTGGTTATACATCCTCCTGGTGACCAATTAACCATGAAGTAACAATGGTAATTACTTTACAGAGAGACCTGTTTTCTAGTTCAGTAGAACTGAATGGAAACAAGTTGAGTAATGTAAGTTAGTTAAAACTAACGAAGCATAACAGCTGCAACATTTAATTTATTTCAGACATTTTTTCCCCTTTATGTTAGTTCAGTATTGAGATCACTGCAATGTGAAGAAAGAAGCAACTTGGTGGTGGTGGTGGTGGTGGTGAGTCAGAAATTAGGAAAATTATAAAGAGTGTGCTCAATAAGCAAGCAAAATCCTTTGTAGGCATTTCTTTTATCTTTTATTTGTTTTGGTCATATTGGGGCACCACCCTAAAGAGTTTAGTTGAATAAATCAATTCCAGTGCTTCTTTTTTAAAGTTTGGTACTTATTTTATCATTCACTTTTGTCAAACTGCTAAGTTACAGAGGATGTAAACAAACCAGCACAAGTTTTCAAGCAGTGGTGGGAGACGAAAACAAACACACATCATATACACAAGGGGGCTTCCACACAGTTTCCATCTACCAAATTACCTCATAAAGCTTTGGTTGGTCCAGGGCTATAGAAGACAATTGCCCAAAATGCCATACAGTAGGACTGAGCCTGGAATCATGTGGTTGGGAAGCAACCTTCTTTCCACATTGCTATACCTATATGGAAACAAAATTTTATATACATATAACATTTCAGAGAGAGAGAGAGAGAGAGATAGATAAACACACACACACACACACACACACACACACACATAGATGGGGTTTACTATGTAAATGGCTTCGACTATGATGATGCATCTAACCCATGCCAGCATGGAAAGCAGATACAAAATGATGCTGATTTAGAAGTACTGTGAAAGGATTTTAGTGAGAAAATCAAAGAGAAATCTGTATGGTTATTTTCTTTAAATATTTGATCTATAGAAGATGGGCAGTTTTTATAGCAGTTGCACATCCTTTCCAGATAATTGAGGTCGACGCCTGTAAGCTAAACAAAAGCAAAGACAAATTTACATACAATTGAAGTTCTAGGAAAGAAAAGATTGGGAGTAACTACCAATAACATGATTCTGAAAAGTGGGTTTGACTCCAAGTTAAGCATTTCACTTCATTTACTCATTGCATGTGAAAATTCCAGCTGTTGACTATAGTTTGTGGAGATAAGACTTTACCATATTGACTTGCACAGTCAGTACGTTGATGTCCTAACAATCAATAAGTTATGGGCCATTTTTATGCATCAAGCACCTGAATATTCACACCTTGTCAGCTTTTATATAGCTGAAGCATTTATGCTTGCTTTGGGATAAAGACTACAAATCTTTGTATGATGTTTGTTTCCCGATGAACAGGCTCAACATTTAAGATTAAATAATACAAACACCTTTTCTTCTTGCAATAACTATTACCAGTCAGTTCATTGATGAAGATGAAAGGAAACAGATCAATTTTATAGAACCTGACGTTAGATTTAATTAATCACACACATGTAAAAGGTAATCAAGTGACAGCAACAGTACTAGTGGAAAGGGATGGGGTAGGGGTGGGGTGAGTGGGATTTAAATCAGCTTAAGATTTTATTAACAGAATTCTCCTGCTTCATGAGTGGAAGTTTTAAGCTATAAAGTATTTTGATCCAACTTTATAGATTAACAGAAACATGGAAAAACAAGTGTAAATACATCAAGGAGATACTCATAAGATTTTCAGATGTCTTGTTTTATATCTCAGTCTTATTGAGATGAATGAAGTGCTAATTGGGATTGAATCTATTTTCAGTTTTGAAGATTAACTGGTTTATTATCAAAACTTAAAACATATTCAACAGTATAATAAAACAAAATTAATGATGACGACGATGATGATAATTTCAAATTTTGGCACAAGGCCAGCAATTTCAACCTCAGTTTTTAACTGGTTCTTATTTTATTGATTCTGAAAGAATGAAAGGTAAAATTGACCCCAGTGGAATGTGAACTCAAAATGTAAAGATGAACAAAATGCCGCTAAGTATTTTACCCAGTGTGCTAATGATTCTGCCAGCTTGCTGTCTTAACCCTTCATGGGCTGGTGGGGTTGCCTTGGGACCCTAGCAAATTTTAAAAGTTATGCAACTTTTACATTTTTTTATTTAAATGATTTTATATCTCATGACTTTTATTCATCATCATCATCATCATTGTTTAACGTCTGCTTTCCATGCTAGCAGGGGTTGGACGATTTGACTGAGGACTGGTGAACCGGATGGCTGCACCAGGCTCCAATCTGATGTGGCAGAGTTTCTACAGCTGGATGCCCTTCCTAATGCCAATCACTCCGAGGGTGTAGTGGGTGCTTTTACGTGCCACCAGCACAAGGGCCAGTCACACGGTACTGGCAACGGCCACGCTCAAAATGGTGTTTTTTACGTGCCACCTGCACAGGAGCCAGTCCAGTGGCACTGGCAACATTGTCAATAGTTTATGTATGCACATACAAATTTTGAGTTAAAAATTTCCAGTCATGGATGTTATAGTATAAAATATGGTCATTGGGGTCCAACTGGACCCCATTGGCCTTCTGTGAAATTTTTTTCTGTCCTTTTTTCAAATATTCTGATAAACTTTAAGTCAATATTCTTTGTATTGGTACGAATCGGTATACTAAATAATTTTACTTTATTTTATATTTAGCGCTATATGTATAGTTTATAAAACTATAAAAAACATGTTGATTTCTTTCAATGAGGGTTTTTTGCAGTCAATGAATTATATTTTAATTCTCTTCCATTAAGCGCTAATAATTACAAATATATACCTATAAAGTGCTAAATTTCTTGTTCTGTATCATGCACTCATACATACAAGATTAAACAAATGGATAGTGCGGAAATGCACAAAAATAAGAGGGGTGGGGTGAATAATAAAAACACAATTAAAAATACCCAACACACACACACACACATACATAAGAAAGAAGCTGATTGGATTAAGAATAACAGGATTAAGTTAACAGGAGAAATGTATGACTTATATGTGTGTGATGAGTGAGTTGAGAGTTCTCAAACATTTACTTGATTAATTTTACACAGACACACAAAAGAGCACCCAGTACACTCTGTAAAGTAGTTGGCAATAGGAAAGGCATCCAGCCATAGAAATTATGCCAAGGTTGACAGGAGAGCTTGACAGCTTCTGTCAAACCTATGCCAGCATGGAAAATGGATGTTAAATGATGATAATGATGATGAAGACATATTAAAACATCATTATTTTAAAACTGGTTTAAGAACAGAATGTTTACTGACTCAATTCTGAGAGAAGAGTTGAATTTATTGTAAGAATCAAATTGTCTGGTACTACAAGTTTTGCTTCTCATCTTGTTTTATATATAACAATATCAGTATATGGAAGAACAGACATCATACGATGATGACGATATATAAAATGTATACATTGACATTTGGTTTTATGTATAAAAATAAAACAAACTATCAAACATTTATTGAAGGATCAGTCAATACTTTAACTAGAGTAACTTATTTTTACAAGGTAAAAATAGGCCGTGACTTTGAAATTTCAGCAGAGAAAAGCAACTAAACTGTGAAGTCCCTATCAACATAGTAAAATAATATACCACCATCATCATTTTTACATCTGCTTTTTCACCGCTGGTATGGGTCGGACCAGGCCTCTTCAGGCAGTTTTCTATGGCCATATGCCCTTCCTAATCCTAACCTTTGTTTTTTTTTTTTCAAGCTTAAGCACCTATATAAGGGGACCTCTCAAAGCTAAAGACACAATTTTCAGTGTTCTAATGAGACATCCACATTAAGTTGGATATAAAGATACAAAGGTTGGCTGAGTAGTTCACAGGCTGGCCAAGATATTCTCATGGAATGTAACCAAACGAGGTCTATTATTCAACACAGCTACCACCACCACCACCTTCCATGCAGCCCACGCACTTCTTCCATCAGTGTTTCAGTGCTTGGATTCCATCGGTAAAGAAACTTTCATTCTGTTGGTAAAACAAAAATCATCACTGTGATACTAGTTCCTTGGGGAAGTCAACTGGGGCCAAATCAGGAGAATAGAGAGGGTACTCAACCAAGGACTTGTGCGCTGGAACACTGTCTTTATAATATTAATGAGTTTTATTAGTTATTAGTGCTTCTGCCCATTTAAAATAGATGAGCACCTCTCAACAAAAAACAACAATGGTAGTTGCAGAAAGATTTTACCAATTAGCTCAATGACTACAAAAAAACTTATAGGTGAAGGAGTGGCTGTGTGGTAAGTAGCTTGAACCTTGTGGTTTCAGGTTCAGTCCCACTGTGTAGCATCTTGGTTAAGTGTCTTCTACTATAGCCTTGGGCCGACCAAAGCTTTGCGAGTGGATTTGGTAGATGGAAACTGAAAGAAGCCCATCGTGTGTATATATATATATATATATATATGTATATGTTTGTGTGTCTGTGCTTGTCCCCCTACCATCACTTGACAACCGATGTTGGTGTGCTTATGTCCCTGTAACTTAGCAGTTCGGCAAAAGAGATCGATAGAATAAATACTAGGCTTACAAAGAATATGACCTGCGGTCGATATCTTCGACTAAAGGTGGTGCTCCAGCATGGCTGCAGTCAAATGACTGAAACAAATAAAAGAACATAAAAAAAAAGAAAAAAAATTATAAGGAATATTTTTCTTCTTTTTGTTAGACTTCAAAAGAGTCAGTGAAAAAAAATGCCAACATATTTTCCAACAGTTAACATTGTTGCTAGAAGATTCCCTGGTGTTTTCTTAGGTTCATTACATAGAATGTTATAACCATTATTCCCCCCCTCTCTCCCCCTCCCCAGATATTGCATTTACATGACAAGCAGTACATAGCCACCCCTGAAGTTTAAAATTTCCTGACAGGAGCTTCAGTAATTCTTATGATATCCAAATATGGTTGCCTTCAGTTTTGGAGTTCAAGGTATAATATATAAATTATAACTGTATTTTTGTACTTGTTTCAGTCATTAGATTGTGGCTATACTGGAGCATTTCTTTTTCAGATCTTTTTTTTTTTTTTTGTGAATTAAATTAACACTAGTACCTTTTTCTTTAAAAAAAAAAATGGTACTTATTCTATCAGTCTCTTTTTAGCAAAATGCCACTGTGTGGGAATGTAAAGTGTCAAAAGGTAAAAGAAACACGCACACACACACACACAAACGATTATCACAATTCACTGCCCAATACATATATTTCACATTTTCCTACCCCAGAACAGCTTCCTGGCTGAACCATGAACTTTCTGGCACTTCAATTCAGTTAACTTGTCAGAGCTTTGCTAGTTCTATGCTGATATGACTCAGCAGTAAATGCTCATCTTTGTTGACATATCAATACAACAAAATGTCTGATGTACTTAGGTAGCACTTAAAATCTGTCCAATTTTTCCACACCTTCACACATTTCATACATTTCTACTATCTAACCTAAAAGGTTCCATATAATAGTCTCGTCCCCACCAAAACCCCCCTCCCCAAAAAAAAACTGAAAATTTGTTACACACACAGATGCATATGTGGCTATGTGGTTAAGAAGCTTGCTTCCCAACTATGTGGTCTTCAGTTCAGTTCTACAGTGCAGCACCTTGGGCATGTGTCTAGTACTATAATCCTGAGTTGACCAAAGTCCTTTGAGTGGACTTGATAGATGGAAACTGAAAGAAGCCAGCCGCGCATGTGTGTGTGTGTGTGTGTGTACAGGGTGGCCCAAAAGTTAGCACGCAGGCACTTTAAATTTCTTTTAAAACATTTTATTACATTTAAATTTCTATCTAACAATTAAGTAAATTAGCTTAGAATTTAGTTAATTTTTTTATAATTAAGATCTAAACTGTTAATGTGAAAGAAATAGTTGAATAACTGCAAACCTAGTTTTGGGCCACCTTGTGTATGTATGTATATATATATATATATATATATATATATATATATATATATATATATATAATTTGTGTTATGCATAGAAACAATGCACATTACTAGAATTTTGATATGTCTTAATTGAGGAAGATATTGCATGAAATTCCCTTTTTAATTTACTGCACAATTATTAAATGTATAAATATCATTACTTGGTTTGACTTCATTTTATGTGTGTGTGTGTTTGTTGGAAGAGAAATGGAAACTTGCCACCAAAGAAAAGCACATGCTCTCATTTGAAGGTGGAACATTGCTATTGAGAGAAACAGTGACTATGTTAAGAAGTAGGGATGTGATCCACGGAGGACCAGCTTCATTTTGATGTATGATACATATTCCTGTGTTGTTAATTATACCTGTCCTAAACAAAATGGCATTACTTTTTGACTCACCCTAGTATGTGTTGACACCATATTGTTTTCTAGGCTTCGAAGACAAACGACGAGGAGAAATTCTCAAATTTAGGATTGTTTTTATTTATTTGTCTTTCCTTGAAATCATCTCAAGCATGATTCATATGCCATTTCTAGGCAAAGCATTAGGGGAAGGGTGTGTGTGTGTGGCATTAATGTTATAAAATCTCTGTATTGTTCTTGCATATTCCAGAAAGTAAATATAAGATGGTAATAAAATTATTCATAAAAGAGTTGAATGAAATATGATGAGTTGCTGATGATAGAGAACTGATGGCATTAAAGTATGGTAACTGAGGTGAAAATAAAGGTGTTAATAAAATGAAATAAAATGAGATGGTAATAAAAGAAGTGATAAAAATATCAAAAGGAAGCAAACTGCCAACATTAAGTAAGTTGAGTATTAATTCTAAATGTAAGGAGATCACGGTCATGTTATACAAGAAAACAATAGAAAGAGAGAGTTTATGTCACAATTCAGCTGTTCTGGAAAAAGAAAATGAAAATCTTTGTGCACAGAATTGTATTCTATCAAGAACAGAGGGTACATGTTTGGAAAAAAAAACCCTGCCAAAATGCATGAGCAGTACTCTATTTTTGAGTGCATCTTGCTCTTGTAGAGATACAGTAAAACTTTCAGGTGTTAGGAAATTTCTTGAATGGTAGAATGAAATCAGAATTCTAGCTTCCATCCAGGCAACAAACATAATGCAGGAGTCTCATCTCAAATGAAGTCTGAGTTTAAAATTTAAGAGTCTTAAAACTTTCAAAATAAGACCAGCAGTCCTATCTTTCAACCTTTTAGCATTCAGATTATGCTGTCAAATGTAATGCTTCTGTATTCACATTGTTTTAAATTAAACATTTATTATTTCACAGCTTTGAGATTCTGATGATGTATTTGCTTATTTTTAGAATGACATTGTAGGGTAGGTAGGAGAGGTCAGATCTGATCAGTTTGAACATAAAATAGGTAGAATATTTGGGCCAGATATGGCTAGTTTAAATACAAAAGGTTTAAAACCTAAGAGTCTTAAATCTTCCAAACCAGGAAGACTAGTTGTCCTATCTTTTTTAAAGGGTATGAGATACTTTGGCACAGCAGTTTTGGCTCCACCTATTTGGCATTGCTGATTCAGTGCTGACTTATTTGACATTAGTTGCTTTAATGTTTCTCTCATTCTTTCTCTCCTCTTTCTCTCTTTCTTTGTTTATGTGTATGAAGGGAGGTGAAGTATTTGTCAGTTGGGCACAATAAATCGTAAAGTCTCTCTCCCTCAATCTGTGGGTGTATATTTCTGTGTGCATGTGTGTTTGCCTCCTGAGCAAAAACATACTGTTACCAAAACAGAACGAATGTCCAGTCAGCCATACTAAATCTTCAGCATTCAAAGAGCCACACCAAATCATCTCTTCTGTCCATCAAAATAGAGAGAAGACCAGGAATTTCATAATAATGGTGGAAAGAAACTAGAATGGTCTTGGAAACATAGAATATAACACGTCATGTGTTTCTCTACTGGAGAATTCCGTTTAGGTTACTGCAAAGATATGCAATCAGGTCCAAGTATCAAAGCTATCATCATCATCTTCGTCGTTTAACGTCTGCTTTCCATGCTAGCATGAGTTGGACGGTTTGACTGAGTTGGACGGATGGCTGCAGCAAGCTCCAATCTGATCTGGCACAGTTTCTACAGCTGGATACCCTTCCTAATGCCAACCACTCCGAGAGTGTAGTGGGTGCTTTTATGTGCCACCGGCATGAAGGCCAGTCAGGCGCTACTGGCAACGGCTACGCTCAAAATGGTGTATTTTACATGCCACCTGCACAGGAGCCAGTCCATCGGCACTGGCAACGATCTCACTCGAATGTCTTTTCACGTGCCACTGGCGCAAGTGCCAAGAGAAAGAGACATTGAGTGTTTACTTATATTTATTTAGGATGAAACCTGAAGAGACTGTCTTATTTTTCTATTGCATAAAATGGTAGCAATAAAAAATATGTATTAAAAAAATACTGTTCAGACTGATAATAGTTTATGCAATGTATTAAAATTATCATTAGGACAGCAGCTCTCATGATAAGTAAGCTTATTAGAAAAGATTACAGTGAAAGCTTTGAAGGTCAAAATGAAATTCATTCAGTATTTACCATGAAAATAAAAATGAAGTTAAAAAGTCATGATAGAAAAGGGTAAAAAAACCCACAGACTTTTACTGAGCGAACAGAAAAATAATATCTTATTTCACACATTGAAGTATATTTTAAAGTTTACAGATTATGTAACACACACACACACACACACACTCTTATTTAATCATATTTTGTCATATGAAACAAGATGATGTGTAACTAATTAAAACATTGATACATCATTAAGAATAATTTGTCTATAAATCTGTCCTGTCTATAACAGAAGAGAATTCACATGCACAAAAGCAGCTAAATAAATAAATAAATAAATGTTAACTGAGTGCTTTAACTTGACTGGAAGCCAATTTTACAAAACAAACTTATATAATTAAATTTTTGAAATCTCTCTAAAACAGCTATTTTCTAGGTTGTTTTTCAATAATAAAATACTGCTAACATATAAAAGGAGAGACTTAGTCAATATGGCGAAAGAAATGATGCGTAATTGTAATAATTAATATCTATGTAAAGTACACACAGCAAAATAGTTTTTTTGTCAGACACCAGCAAAACAATAGTAGCCAAAGAGAGAGAGAGAAAATAAAAAGGAACAGTGTAATCTGGTACAATGAGAAATTCTAAAATACTAAGCCATTATAGTTAAGTCTATAAACCAATATGAGCCCATCCCCACCACCAGACACACTCAAATTAAATTTCCATAATAAAGGACTACATTGACAGCAGATCAGTTTTTACAAGTTTTGAACAATTAAATTACAGATTACAGGGAATTTGTACTGGAGATGAATAAATGAAATCTCCTGTTTTAGTCCTATTATATAACAATGGAAAGCAGTCTCATTGGTGACATATGAATATTTAAAAATGTAGAAAAATAGTCTACTTCAGCATCGGTGAGTATTATACAAAGAATTAATTATTAAAAAAAAAACATTGGGATTTTCAGAAATTAGCTGGTTAAGTGTATATAAAGTATTGTGGTACTTGCTTTAAAGTTCTAAGTTCAAAGCCATTGCAGATATTCTTATGTATTTGTGAGAGGTGGGGCAGTGGGGAACATTTTGTGGCTTTTGGGAATGAATCATTTGGAGACATTGATTACAACAGACTAACATTCTCTTCATTCATAAGTTTATTGTGGAAGAGGTGTCTGCCACATTCTGTCCTTTCCATGTCCCAGTGACAAGCATAGAAAGAGGATTGGCAGTGACTGAATATAAACATTCAATGCAGGTATGTTCAGTTGAACCTGAGATTTGCAAACATCTTGCTAATTGGAAGCTCTGCACACCCAGACATTAGTAGGTTTCATAGGTCACCAGGAGACAATGTGCACTGTTTCAGAGCTTTCCCTTTCAATGGTTTCACAGCCCCTATCCATCTCACTGATATGAGGTTCTGACTACCAGATCAACTGACTAATATTTAAGCATTCACAATATTAAATCCTTTGTCTTCAGATCATCAACCCCATTCAAATTGTCAAATCATGCAGATCTGATTTACCATAGAGGCAAACAGCTATACATAGTGGCTGGCTACTTCTTATCTCTTTTCTTTATTCCAAATGACTCAACACCTATCTTGTAAATTGTGCTTGTCTTGTGTTGATCTGTTCATTTTTCCATTCAACAAAATCATATGCTAACTAATGCAATAATATTTGTTGCTTTTCAATGATGCTTTCCCATTAAATCACTGTACTTTCATTGTACTTTTTGCTATCTTTGTACATTTCCTGTCTGGATGTTTACTATTCCTTCTATTTAAATTTCTATAAAAAAAAATGAATATTTCTCAGAAATTGGTGATCAAGAAAATAGTTTCAAGAATAACTGATATAATCAGATTAATTGGAAGTTAATTGCCAAATATGAGCTTTAAAGCAATAATAAATTTATGGAGTGAAGAACGTAAATTATTATTATTATTATCATTATTACCAATATTATTAATTAGAGAACGATAAGTATATTGCAAACCACTTGAATGCAATTTATTTTTTAAAATACATAATAGAAAGTTCATCAACATTTTTACCATATTTATCTAACCTCATTTTAAAGTTGGTATTTTGAATATTCTAGGTGGTATACTTCAAATTTTATTGGCTTTATTCCTTGGCATTCTTAATCTTTGTAAGTCAACATTTGATTATTTAGTTTTATTTATGCCAAATAATTGAGATGGCATTTTTCTTTTGGAATTTTGCAGCAAACAAAGGTGCATTTCAAAATAAGCTGGTCAATTTTTATACAACAGCATCAACTAAAAGTGGCTGGAAGTAGAAAGGGGATAAAGGAAGCATAGCATAAAAAGGTGTTAAGCTATGCTTAAAAACAATTCCAGAATGTTCTGGAATGTATCACTCATTGCAAATCTCACAATAACTAAATTTGTCCCATTTAACAAGTGAAGCTTCAACCATTAACCTAACTTTTCCAAACTATTAACTTAATAATATAAAGGATGCATTTGTGTTTAAGGTCTGTCAGAAAATTAGATAACCAAAGAAGAGGCCAAAGAAGAAATAATTACTCCAAACCAAGCCTTCTAAACAAGTTATAAGATGACAAGTTTATAATCAAGTGAACTGATAATTTTGCATTAGTGCCACAATAAAACAGATCTTGTTCCATTTGTGATTTAAAAAGTAAATATAATATTCACCTCTAAATTTCACTAGGCCACAGAAATTACATTCCAAATCAGAAGAGATCTACATTTACATATAAGGTTGAAAAGAGATAAGAATTATAATTATGGTGAAAATGTGGAGATGGAAAGAAAATATACAGTTCCTGACTGATGTTGCCAACTAATGCAGGGACAGTGGTGATATAACAAAGGCTAGCCAGAGAGAGCAATGATAGCTAACATTGTTATTGCATTTCTTTTTACAAAATGACTTTCATCAGAACAATTAATATGATACATTAAAAGGTACACCTTGAGGTCAAGAAAGCTGTTTCACAATCATGTCATTTGAGGTTCAAACCCAATGGACAGTATCTTCAGCAAGTTTCTTTTATCATATCTGTGGATTGACACAAGCCTGGTAGTGAAGCTGGGTAGATGTAGATTGAGCGGAAATTATTAAATGAACTCTATATGATCTCAGAAGGTAGACTAAACCCATCATTTAGTTTACCATCACCATCTGACCCTTGGATATCTATGACAATGTCCACTCTGTTCTGTAGAGCAGACCTCCAGTCTAGGAATGATTCACGAGTTCTTTTCCTTCCACTCATCATGAAAGCTATGCAAAAATATCATGGCTACTGTCCTTCCTTCCAGCACTGGATTAACCACAAAATAAAATAAATATGTGCTTAGAGCATCAAAGGAAGAAAAAAAAACAAAACACCACAGAAATAGTAAATGCTTTACAGCACAAAAGAAATCACTATAAACTTGCTAAAATAATATTCAGGATGCCTCATCTCTACTAAGTATAGAAGCAGATGTGTTATATAAGATTAATTTTGAGGATGGATAAAAACTTTGAAAAGTTTTCTCCTAATTGCAAATATAAATAAAGTGGAAGTATACAAAAATTAAAAATTTATTTGTTCGCTTATTATC
>NC_068981.1:182205184-182208360 GCF_001194135.2 Octopus bimaculoides | reverse complement strand
TATATATATATATATATATATATATATATATATATATATGGGGGCACCAAAATCTTTTAAGTGCTTAGGGCCTCTATGGGTTTTAATCCTGCCTCGTTTCCTTTTATGATTTTTTTTATTGATATTGGAAGGGCCTTAGTCAAAAGTAATGGTGATGTTTGAAAACTATACCAAGTAGGATAGTCTAAAAATTTTATACACCAGATAACTAGATTCAAAAGACAATGCAGCATAATTACAAATCTAAACATTTAAAAAACTTTATTTATATCTTTAAATCTCTTGCATTCAGATTAGTCTGTCAAATGTAATGCTTATTTAATTACATTGTTTTGAATTAATCCTTCAAAATATCACAGATTCAAGATTTCAATGATGTGACTGTTTATATTTAGAATGACATTGTAGGTAGGTGTGAGAAGCTAGAACCAGTCAGTTTCAACACAAAACAGACAGGATATTTGGGCCCGATGGTGGACAGTTTAAATGCTAAAGGATTAAAAATATATCTTGCTTAAGTAGTTCATATATACATATCATCATTATCATTGTCTTAACATCTGTTTTTCATGCTTGCATGGGTTGGACAGGATTAGATGAGGCAGATTTTCTTTGGCCAAATGCCCTTCTTGTTACCATCCTTCACCCGTTTCTAATCAAGGACAGGTTTTCATTGAAGACTGTAAATGAAGGACACCGCTTATATAACGTTGATGCTTATTTACAACTATCATACAAAGATACACACACACACACACGTGTGTACAATGGATTGCTTTCAGTTTCCATCCACCAAATTCACCCATGAGGCTACAGAAGAAGACACTTGCTTAAGGTGCCATGCAGTGGGACTGAACCTGAAACCATGTGATTGGGAAAAAGAAGCCACATGGCCATGTTTGCACCTATATATCATATAATGTGATATAAAGTTGTTTCACAGCTTACATTTGAAAAGTCTAAAATTTACAAAAACAATGGAACAAAAGAATACATTTAAAAAAAATATATAAAAAAAATAAGGATTATTTTTTCAAGTGAAAAGCTTTCAGTGTGCAAAGACTAAGAAACTTCACATGTACATATCAACAATAGAAATTATTAAGACTAATTAAACAATTAACATAATGCATAATTAACTTAACATGTTACGTCATCATCATTATCATTGTATTTCTAAAACTTCCATTTTTCTGCTGGGAAACCACAATGGATTGCAAAATGACATCCATAGTTTTACTCCCATAGTTATCTCTTCTGTGAAGCTCAACATTTTCAAATTTGATATCATATCTAGAATTGCTGGCTTTGTGCCAAAATTTTAAAAAGGTTGCAAGCTGACAAAATCGTTAGCATGCTAGACAAAATGCTTCATGACATTTCTTTCAGCTTTATATTCTGAGCTCAAATATCACTGAGGTCAACTTTGTCTCACATCATTTTGGGGTTGATGAAATAAGTACCAGTTGCAAACTGGGGAGGTCAATGTAATCAACTAGCCCCTTCCTCCGAATTTTCAGGCTTTGTGCCTATAGTAGAAAGAATATAATACCAATTTCTCATGGCTGTGTGGTAAGAAGCTTGCTTCCCAACCACACAGTTCCACACAGACTATGGTTTGATGGAAGATTTTAATTCAAAACTTATGAAAACAAGACATTTGTACTCCGAGCCAGAGCCGGTTTCAGCCAGGTTGGTAACAAAAGGGTTAATAATGATGATGATGAAATTGATGATGATGATGATGATGATGATGATGATGATGGAGAAAGATATTTGACCTAGGCCCATGTACAGCTTGTCAATTAGGAGACAGGAAGAACTTACATTCATATGCCTTGTAAGAATCTTTAAAAAAGTTATGGATTTAAAATTTTAAGAACTTCTCATAATCAAAATCTTTGGGTTTGCTATGGAGTTAAAAAAAAAAAAAAGAGAATAGAACTGGCACTGAGATGCAGAAAACTGGTTGCAGTAGATAATTTCCTGTAACATATTTGGCACAGCTAGCAAGTTTGGAATAGCAGACTTTGGCATAGTAATGATAGAAATATCAGGAAAGACACAGCATGATCTAGTGATTCAGAATCTAAAGGTTATGAGAGGCAGAAGATTTGTGAATCAACTGAGTGGCTTTCTTCTGAATTCTTTCTGGAATGGCAGTGACTAAAGTAGATCTACCATCCCAGGTATTTGCAGCACCTGTCTAGATATTATAACAGCTGGTGTGTAATGCTAATTTGATTGTAATATGTATAAGATGTTGATTTTTAAGGGAAAATACATGAAGTAGAATAAGATATATTCAATGAAATTTAATAATACTTGGTTGCTAGCAAACAAAATTAGCGTAATTGAATGGGTTCTAGGAGCATAGTTGTAATAAAAAAAACAATATGAGGTGAAAGAAATAAAAATATAGACATAAACAATTAATGATGGCTTAGTAATAAAGAAAAGAGCAGAAAAGAGTAACTTAAAACAGAGTCTAAATTTAATAATAAAAACTTGTATTCAGTGACAATGGATTAATGTTAGATATCTTAATATAAGTTTATATTGCAATCATGATTTCCATTATTTAAATGTGTCACCACAACTAAGTAGATGTTGGTCTCTTGGCTGAAGAGTCAAGCATTTTGTATAATGTTATTAGTGCTTTGTTGAACTCCACTTGTCTACATTTATATAGCTGCAGAGCACAAAAGGAAGAGAGAGAATGAAGCCAACTTGATGGAGTGCCAAACAAAGATGAAGCAGAAATTGTTTGCTGGTTTACATTGCTCACACACAAGAATGACTGAATCATTGCCTACATAGATCATTACACTAATAATACATCAGTTTTCCTATACTGAAAAATTAACTAACAAAACACCTATAAGACAAGTGTTTCTGTTTATACTTTTTTTCCCCCCAAAATCTATATATATAAAAATGAGAATGTGTGTGTCTGTCTGTCTGTCTGTCTATGTGAATCCCTAAAACTCGAGAACTACGCAACCAATTTCATTCAAATTTTACACATGCCTTACTTAGGGTTCCAGTTGTGTTTTAGTCAAAAAATTTTTTAACTTCTTGCAGAGTTCGAGCCCACGGCAACATAATATCTCCTCCACTATTTAAGTATTACGTGTCAAAAGTGAAACAAAAACACTCATGTCAAATACTTTCAC
>NC_068981.1:182202297-182204355 GCF_001194135.2 Octopus bimaculoides | reverse complement strand
ACGCATCTTTGCCTCCACTGATTCACTTGCAAAGTGTTGAGTAAAATTATTTCGTTGCAGACCTCCTTTGGGTCTTTTTATTATCACTGCGACACACATAGTCCCCAGTTGGTAACATTGATTTCAAGGCCCTCCTAGATGAGAGACTGGCATTCCACTTAATGTCTATGTTCCATGCTGGCATGGATTGGAGAGTTATTAATGTAGAAATATGGTATCGTAGCTACTAACAGTTGAGGGTTGCGTAGTCTAGACGGTGCTTTTAGATTTCATTATTCTCTTTAACCCGGGCAAAGCCGGGTATTTCTGCTAGTAAACTATAAAATAGACAATTTACAAGTAAGTAGTGCTACACGGTTGATACATACTGATAGTTGTTTTAGTTCTGAACAATGAAAAAGGTGGGTGACAAATGAAAATGTGTTACTGCAGCTGAATTTTTCTTTCATTACAAACCACTATTATATATATTAACTGAAGAATTTAAATTAAGCTTATTGTAAAGTCATGGAAAAATATATTATTCAGCATATAAACAAAAATAGCAAATTGGTTAATTTGTCACAGCTAAATAAATATTCAAAAGCTATTGTAACAATGTTAATTACATCCTGGAAAATAGTTGAAAAACAAAAAACAGCTTAATTTGAAGAAATGCCAAAACATCTAATATTCATATTAATATAACTTAGACTATTGTCCACTTTTCCATAGTTGCATGGGTTGGACGGAAATTGTTGAGGTGGTTTCTTTACAGCCAGATACCTGTCCGGTTACCAACCCTCACCTGATTCCAAGCAAATTAATATTTCTTCATGACCAGACATGAACTCTTGGAAAATTGGAAACAAGTCACTGCTTGCATGACAGTGATACTTATAACTATCACACAATGTCAAGGTAAGGAGACAGTAATACACACACACACACACATACATATATACACACATATATATACATATTTATATCATCATTTAATGTCTGCTTTCCATACTGGCATGGGTTGGATGGTTCGACAGGTGATGGCAAACCAGAAAGGTACACCAGGTTCCATGTGTCTGTTTTGACATGGTTTCTATGGCTGGATGCCCTTCCTAATGCCAACCACTTTACAACACACACATACATACATACATACATACATACATCACTTAACATCTGTTTTCAATACTGGTATAGACTGGGTAGTTTGACAGGAGCTGTCCAGGCTCTATGACTGTTTTGGCAAGGTTTCTATGGCTGGGTGCCCTGCCCTCCCTTCCTAATGTCAACCACCTTACAAAAGTGCACTGGGTGCTTTTATGCAGCACTGGCATGGGTGTGTTTATGTGGCACCAGTATGGGTGCTTTTTTACGTGGCATCAGCACCCACGAGCTCACAAAATTAGGGACACTCAGCTGGACAGGGATGTAAGGGACATGCATATATATTATTATACATATAAAGCCTTGTGAAGTACAAAATAATATCTCGATTCTCTCAGTGGATTGAGGGCTATACTTATTGAAACCTTATCACACAGTATATACACAAACACACATACGTGCGCGCGCACATGCAGACAGGCACACACACACACAACAGGCTTCTTTCAGTTTCTGTCTACCAAATCCACTCAAAAGGCTTTAGTTAATCCAAAACCATGAAGCAAACTTCTTAACGGACAGCTACATGTACACCTTAGACATATCAATAGTTTTCATAATTGGAATGAAATATTTGCACAATTCTGTAAGAGACAGATTCTAACAAAAATATGAACAGGACTAAAAAAATCTCTACCACAATATTAGTTAGCATTATAAAAATAATTCAGAAACATTCAGTTTTAATGGAAATTGATACTTGAGTACCGTTTAAAAACTATTCATTTCTTCTACACACCTGTACAAATTCCACATATTTTTGTTGAGTCTTTATCAGCCAAATACCAGAAAATAACACACCTACAAATACACACACACACAAAATAAAAATTTGTTTTATGTTTCCTCTGTAAAAGAACCTAATTATTCCTTTCAGTCAAGTGACCATAGGCAGATTTCCTTGTTCTAGAA
>NC_068981.1:182195696-182202287 GCF_001194135.2 Octopus bimaculoides | reverse complement strand
CACACACACACACACACACACACACACACACACACACACACACACACACACACACACACACACACACACACACACTCAATATAAAATAGTGTACATTTAAACACAAAAGAAAACTGCCTTCAACAGGCAGTTTTTACATGCTAGAAGTAGTCAAAACGACCTATACACTCATACATACACATATACACACACATATACATACATACACACAAGAGAGGGGTCCTAGCTTTTGGGAAAAGATAATACAGGACAATCAGTTAACTATGATTCTATTCAACATAATCCCCTCTCAGATTCACACACTTATTGCAGCAGTCCTTCAGTTTTCTTAAGCCCTGTAAAAGAACTCAGAAGGTTGGGCCTCCAACCAGGCCTTTCATGATACTCTTAGTTTACAAGCTCTACATTTGATTAAAAGCTCTATATTTGATTAAAAGGTGTTCTTTCTATTTCATTTCCTGAAATTTCTGTTTGCTCAAAATTGACATAACTGGGAAAGTCAAACAGATGATAATGAGTGAGTCAAAAGGAAGTTCAATCAATAGAGATTACATTAGTGTAGGTATAGCTGTGTGGTTAATAAGCTCATTTTGTAACAACCTGGTTTGGGGTTTGGTCCTACTGAGCAGTACCTTGAGTTAGTGTCATCTTTTAAAGTCCCAAGCTGACCAAATGACATGCGAGTGAATTTGGTATACAGAAACTGTATGGAAGCCTGGCATATATATCTATATCTATGAATGTGTATCTTTGTGTCTGTGTTTGTCATACACACACCCTCACAACCACTTGACAACTGGTGTTGGTTTATGTCCCTGTAACTTAGCAGTTCAACAAAAGAAACTGAATAAGTACCAGACAAAAAAAAAATCCATAAATCTTATGGTAAATCTGTTCAACTAAAACTCTTCAAAGCAGTGTCCCAGTATGGCTGCAGTCCAATGACTAAAACAAGTAAAAGATAAAAAATAGAAGTATGATATGAATCTGGCATACAATCCCAGCTATGTGTTTGTTATTTCATAGCACATAGTTAGGATTATATTTCTACAATGAGCTATGAAAATAGCACAAAGCTGAAGATATTTTGCACAAAACATGAGGCACATTGATAAGAATTCTGAATGTAATTATTTGTAAAGTTTAAAACATTGAATTTATAAATGTTTGTGTACCTACTTTTCTTTGCTAGCATGAGTTGGACAAGATTTTTCAGGTAGTTTTTTTTTTTTTTTAAACTAGATAAGGACTCAGCGCACCGATCTAAAAACTGAGAATACACTGCCAGCTTCCTGGTTTTTGTTTTTAATCATTTAATTTTTGTATTTAATTATATCCAGAATGCTGGTCTGGGTAAGCACTGCTTACTTTGTCCACCTTACCTTGACATACTCCTTGTGTATATATAGTGTTTGTACTTTCCACTATGAGAAATATATGTATTTTAGCTTGTACATGGTGTGCATATTCTTATGTATGTCGTATACAATTGTTTAAGTGTGAGTGAATTTGGTAGATGGAAACTGTGTGGAAGCCCACTGTATGTGTGTGTGTGTGTTTGTCTCCACCACTGCTTGACAACTAGTGTTGGTTTGTTTATGTCTCTGAAACTTAGCAGTACAGTAAAAATAAACCAAAATAAGAACTCGACTTAAAAACAAGTTCTGGGGTTGATTCGTTTAATTAAAGTCTTCAAGGTGGTGCCCCAGTATGGCCACAGTCTAACAACTGAAACAAGAGAAGGGATTAATCTAAAACAGGGGTTGGCAAACTTATGGACAAGATGAGAAAGGAGGAGACTATATTAGATATGTTTCTATGTCTTGTGGAGCCCCAAGGTGAATAAAAAACTGAAACTATGATCATCTACAGCTATGAACATAGCTTGTTACTTGTTTTCCTTCTAAGCATTTCATGTGAAATAAAATGTTTTCCAGTGGTAATAATATAAAAGATAACCTCCTTAGATTCTGAGTTCAAATTCCACCGAAACCAATATAAAGATCAAGCATTTCTAAACATCATAATATTGATTAATTACATTAAAAAAAAAAGGGTGGTTCTTAAGCTAAGCTCAGAAATTCAACAATGAGTAATGTTTTGTTCATTTGTCTTTACCCTTATTTTTCCTTGCTAGCATAGGTTAGATAAATATATTGAAATATTCTTTTACAGCTGAATACCCTTCCTGTCACTAACCGTTACTTGCATGTTAATGAATTAGAATACTGATAATAGCACAATACTAGAATTATAACAACAACAACAGAACAACATGATAGGAGAAAATAAATAAATAACAGTCACAATTGGTGTTATTTAAAGTCATTCAAAACGTTCATGTTTTAGTTTCAATATTTAATGTCACTAGGAAACCTTGTTTCAGTTAGATATCAGTTTGGATTAAATTGTGGTGTTCAGCACGAAAAATATAAATGTAACTGGCAGGATAGCTACTGACAAAAGTTTGCCAGGTAAATGCCATACAAACTAAAGTTTTGAACACATTCACTAGTTTATCTAATGATTTGGTAGCCTAGCAGCCTGGTGGAAAAAGCCTACTCAAACACCAAAGAAATGCAGCTGTTTTTGTAGTTCATGTGGAATATAGACCCAGAGCATTATAACATTTAAAATATGTTTGTGAGACAGAGAAAGAGAGGAATAAGGTCTAAGCTGCATGCTATCTAAACAACAACAGAAGAAAAAAAAAGAAAGAGTAAATGTGCTACAAATGTACTTACATAAACATGTACTATCAACTAAGAAGGACTATGATATTCTTTCCTTTTTCACAGCAATAGTGGTAATGTGTGGCAAGAGGGGTGTCTTAAATATTGTCAAATTCTGGTTCAAATTATTTTAGATCCTGTAATCAAGTGGTTATCACTTAACACTGACATTTAAACATACTTAATATACATCATGTTTGAAAAGGCTTTTTGTTTTTATTTCTTCTGTATATGCTATATTTTAACATGTATAAGGAATCCTTTTTTGTCAAAAATTAGGTTAAAAAAATATATGAGTTTCTTATACATGGATAATATTATAATCCCTTACAAAACCTTTTTTCCAAATTTTAAGCCACAAAATTTAGGGGGTTCCTTATATACTTTAAAATACTGTAAATTGGGCAGTATCAAATGCTGAAATCAATCTCTGAGTAATGGATTTTAAAGACATATATATTTCATCTGGGATGATATGCTGGTGTCACAAAAAACGCATCCAATACTCCCTGTAAGTGATTGGTAATCAATTCAAGTTGCAACAATGCAGGGCCTGAAGAGAGCT
Organism: Octopus bimaculoides; assembly: GCF_001194135.2. Taxonomy (NCBI): domain Eukaryota; kingdom Metazoa; phylum Mollusca; class Cephalopoda; order Octopoda; family Octopodidae; genus Octopus; species Octopus bimaculoides. Next base: position 182,198,990 of record NC_068981.1, on the reverse strand, counting down.
TTTTATCTTGCTGATGGCAAGGCAGGTGCTTTATTGTCAGCAAGACTATTGTACAAATGCCATAAAAAATGCACCCAGTGAACTTTGTGATGTGGCTGCTTATAAGGAAAGGCTTCCAGCTGTAGAAACGATACCAGAATCAGATACTGGAACAAAATGTAATCTCCTAACCAATTGAATCCTAGCAAACAATCCTACCCATACCAATAAGGAAAACAGACGAAAAATAGTGATAATGATGAAGTATTTAAGAAAGTCAGTCAAGTTTTCCCTTTCGTACTTGTCTTTTAGCATGCCATTTGGCTGCAGATTAACAGCTTTCAGTTGAAGATCTGTTGGAATCTTCTAGATAATGCAGTCAAATGGATTTTGAAAGATTAGTAATGCTTTTGCGTTTTCAATGAAATCTGAAAAACATTGTTGAAAATTGTAGCTTTTAGGCTGAGAGTGAGATTTTGAGCAAATTTGAAAAAAAAAAAATTTGAAAAAAAATGGAGAATTTGCTTCTCAATTTTCTTTAAAACAGCAGGGAAAGTGGTTGAAGTTATTTATCATGGCTGCAGGTGTGTAAAGGTTAATTTATGTAATAAAGCTTTCACTGTCACGTATATGGAATTATAAAAAAGAGGCACAAAAAATGCATAAAAAAATGTATAAATAAACAAACATCCTGCATTCAAAGAAACAGGTTCATTTTTATGTACTTATTTTACTTGTTTAAGTCATACAATCTTAGTAGAAAAAATATTTAACCCATTCATTCTTGATGTGTTTTGGCAGATTCAAACATCAATTTCTGATTACTGTTGTTGTTTTGTCCTAGGGACTTCGAGACATAGGAGACAAGGAAAATGGTAGCAATGCCAATGTCCATAACTGACCAATTTTCAGGGAAGTGCAAATGTAAACAAACATGCATGCATGCATACATACATACATTGCAAACATACAAAGGGCTTTTTCAGTTTTCATCTACCAAATCTATTCACAAAGTTTTGGGTTGATTCAGGGCAATTATGAAAGATACCTAACTCAGGCACTGCAGAGGGGGACTGAACTCAAAACCATATGGTTGAGAAGTGAACTTCTTAACCACACAGCCATATCTGTGCCTGTCTTCTATTCAAATTAAAAAAAAAAATAAAAAAAAAAAAAAATCAAAATAGTTAAACAGCAACAGTTCATACAAAGGTTGTATAATACAAATTGAATGCACTTTATAAATTCAGGGAAAAAAAACAAACAAACAAAATGTCACCTGTCACACATTTGTGAAGGAATTGTAACACATTTAACAACCTGAATAGCAGTATGTGCCATGTATGGTACAGCATATAATGAAGTGTTAAAACACTTTTAGTAAGTGTAAATGTGATGAGCCAATTTAAATGTTTTCCTCGATGGACAAGTAAATATATTTAGTCACTCCTTAACTTTTAAGGATTGATTTTTCATGTAAACTATGATTAAGACAGCATATGATATGTTGTAAGTCACTTTTATATTTATTTAGGGAAGTGAAGTCATTTAAATGTTTAGTCTCACACCAGAACAATCGTTTTTTTTTTTTTTTTAAGTGAGAGGATTTTCATTTTTACTGTTCTTCCATTAATATGAAACACTGATTCTTTTAAGGGCTCTGCAAAAATTAAACTTTTTTTCAATACTGAATTTTATTGGTTGTTAAAGAAAAATTCATTTCAATATTCATTTCATCATCATTTTAACATCCACTTTTCCATGCTCACATGCATCAGACAGATTTTATTGAGGTAGATTTTCTATGAACAGATGCCCTTCTTGTCACCAACACTCACCCGTTTCCCAGTAACATATTTCTCCATAACAAGACATGCTTTCACAGAATATTGGAAATAAACAACACTGCTTGCATGACAGGGGCATTCATTTACAACTATCACATAATATCAAAATGAGAAGGCACAAATACCTCCCCCACACCATACAAACATATAATGGGCTTCTTTCAGGTTCTGCCAACCAAATCCACTCATAAGGCTTTGGTCAGCCTGGGGCTATAGTAGAAGACACTTGCCCAAGATGCCACATAAGTGGCACAAAAGTGTGTTTTTGTGTGCAACATCACACATTCAATTAAGTCAGCAGATGGGATGAAAGGAAATTGTGGGCTGGATGAAAGGATTTGAGCTGATCCTTAGTATAAAAGCTAATGCTGCATTTGAAAATACTGATTGGTTGGTCTATATGCCAATGATAAAGTCTTTAAGTAATGCTCAACAGCAAAACTTCTTCAGATTCACATTCCACTGTGTAGATTTTCAAAACCAAATAAATAAATAAATAAAGTGAAAGAGAAAGGAGGAACATATTGGATAATGCATGCCATAAAAGGCAGGATGATCATGCCTAGAATGACTGAGTATAGGTCAGCTCAATCAGGACCTGGCCTGGAGTAAATCAACATCTGATTAGACTTCTTAGTCATTACCAAAACATATCATTCAGTTTTTGAACAGGATCTGAGGATAAATCTGTAACATTGTTCAAGTGTCTAATACACTGACATTAGTGTAATCATATATAATAAACAACATGTATTCTTATATGTATCATGTTCATAAAGAGAACATATAGAGAAGGCACTTTGTTGGTTATGATGACAAATATTCCATTATCTGGTCAACAGAACAGCCTGCTTCTTGTGAAATTAACGCGAAAGTGGCTGAACACTCCACAGACATATGACAAAGCACAATGTGACAAAACTGCCCTTTGAAAAAAAATGACAACTCATTTTTGTTAGCTGAGTGGACTGCGACAATGTGAAATCAAGTGTCTTGCTCAAGAACACAACACACTGCCAAGAGCCAAATACCCCTAACCACTAAACTACACTCCTACACACACACACACACACACACACAGAGGTTTGGTGATGCAAACAAGAAAAACAGAACTCAACGTTTGAAGGGCATACTTTATTACCTCATCCCATGTCGCTTGTCCCCAAAATTGCTTCTATACCTGTTCCTCAACCTGATCCCTCTTATAGCCTTTCTTTACTTTGTGGAATCGATCCCCTGTAAAGACATCGGAGTCTAAATTTGAATCTTTTGAGCTCTACTAAGTGTCCTCTATATCTGTGACGTAGATATTTTAAAATTTTGTATTCATATAGTCTGATGAGCTGTCCACAAGGCTTTAGCTTTGTGGGTGCAAAACCTTGGGCAACTCTCTTTCTCTTCCTCTCACACACACACACACACACACACACACACACACACACACACACACACACACACACACACACAC